>NW_024351735.1:2101749-2398025 GCF_902729225.1 Pteropus medius
GTCTATCTGCAAGGAAGAAAGGGAAATATAATAGCTATTAGATAGGAAACCAACAGTGTTGTTCTCAGAATTTCAAGGAGTTTGAGCAAACAAGTGATGTAATCAGATTTACATTTAATATTCTTTTCCTCCAGGTCTTCTTCATCATTTCATTCTTCATTACCCTCATCCTCTGCCCTCAACCACCACTTTTCTATCTAGTTCTCTCACTTTTTTCAAACATAATAAACTCATTCTCTACAACATCTCTAAAATTCATGACTGTTTGATTTAATTCTGATATAATTCTGACAATATCTATAGCATGTGACATGAACACTTCAGAAAGTGCCTTAGCTGATATAAAAAAAATGTTCTAAAATAACTAACAGTTTGGGTTTCAAGCATGCTCAGGTATGCTTGGTATATTTTATTTTAACCAAAACTTACTTATCAATATTCATCATTAAAATAAGAAAATGATACATTCACTTAGATTGTGTGCCTGGCACATAGTCAATAAATATTTGTAGATGAATAGCTTTTAAGTGAATAATAATTTCTAAACTATGCCTTTACTTCACCACCTTTAAAAAAATGAGAGCAAGCATATGCATTTTGCTGGAATATTCATTGACTTTTAAAGACTAAATAGTGACAGCCTCATCTAATACTTCTATTATATCTCTTTATGCCGTATTTAAAACATGTGAAAACCGTTATGGGAAGACTTGGTTGGATGACTTCTATTTTCAACCATGATGTAAATCTACTTATTTTCTTTCAAGTTTGATGCCACATTAGTTAAGCATTCTAGAAAATGTTAAGTGTTTTTTTAAGCATTATGTGTTCTGAAGCTGTCTGGAATTATTTTGAGTGCTGATCTTGACTTCTGCTGAGCAGACATGATCAGACTTGTTGTCACAGATTATGGGCTATAACCTGGTCTGATTCAACAAATTTTATCTGCATCTTGAATGTCAGTCTGAACTGAACAGCAGCAGCCAGTCAAGAAATATTGAAGAACATATGTGTGGAGATTATGAAAGAAGGTGTATGCTTCAGCTTCTGTACCATAATCACTAATATTTTAAGTACTTCTTGGTGCTTCCATTAAAAGTTAAATGTTTTAAAATGAGTTACACATGAGTACTTTATATTAGCTATTATTGAACTAATGAGCTTTTGAGTTATACATGATAAAATATGAACAATGGTTTGATCATGGATTATTGCTTATGTTGATTCATGATTCTTTTGCGTGAGCCTGGTGTCATGGAAATTGCAGCAAATTTAGAGATAGGGCATCTATATTGAGCCCAACTTCTGTCATTTGTAAGTATCAACTTTGGGAAAGGTGCTTCATCTTGCTTAGATGTGGTTTCCTTATTTGTAAAATTGGACTCGAGAATGGCTTCCATCCTGCTTATAGTCAAGACTATATTAGAGAGTGCTTATATTAGAAATAAAAGATTATTTCTTTTAACAGAAGTACAGACATAAGTTAGGACATAAGCCACCAGTCCCTAAGTTCCTTGATTGATACGCTTACACATGACCACATGAAATAAATTTGCCTTAAGCAATGTCTCTACAATACAGAATGCATTGCTAAAACATAACCTGCTTCTCTGGAGATTAACTCAGCTAAGCTAAGGACATGGTGTGCTTCTTCATCTTTATGATGAAATACGAACTTCCTATTAAAACGGGTATCTTTTATTTGAAAAGGTTGAGTAGGATGATTCTCAAAAAAAGAAAAAAAGAAAGAGCATTCCAGATGGTTAAATTTAGGTCTGAGCCCGTTTTGAGAATAGTGTCTGGCCCTAGGTCCACAGTACCATATATGTACGTAGTACTACATTTTTTATTGAATTTTGAACTGTGTGCAATTTCTTCGCTTTAAACTTTTGCTTTTCAGTATATAGCTGTTCTTGAGATCGTGGCAATAATCACATTGACCTTAGTAGGTCTGCCTCCTTTTCTGATTGATCTATTTCTATAATATTTTTGCTAATTAATACACATTTTTTATTTGCTGAAATATTTTCACTAAAGGCCTATGCAAGAAATATTGATATTTTATAGACACATGAGCCTTCATTTTTTCTTTCATTTAAAGAATTTTCTTTCATCTATTTACCATAAAGAAGAGGTTATTTGAGCATTCTGCCCTGCATCTGACTACAAATTTGGGACTCTCCTCGCTTTTTTTTTTGTTTATAATTTTTTCTATTTCTTTTTTCTTTTGAAATAATTTCAAACTTACGAAGAAAACTGCAAGAATAGTACAGGGAATTCCCATATACTGTTCACTCAGAGACACCATCAATTTTCATTAACTGTCTCAATAATGTCCTTTAAAGCAACAGGATCTAATCTAGGGCCACACATTGTTATGTGTGTTTGTGTATTGTTGTGTCTCTTCAGTTGCCTTAAATCTAGAATACTTCCTTGGTTATTTTGTAGAATATCCCTCTGACATTTCTTACCTCATGATTAGATTAAGGTTGTGCATTTTTGGCAAGGATATCACAGAGGCGATGCTGTGCTTTTCTTACTGCACCTCCATCATATAGCGCATGTCAGTTTGTCACAAAATAATTGTAATAGTGTCTGATGGCAAAATTACTTTTTTTTCCCCTCTAAAACTAATCAGTATTTTGTGGGAAGAAGCTTTGAGGCTGTGTAAATATCTTGTTCTCATCCAACTCTCACCTTCTGGTTTTAGCATCAATGGATGTTCCCTGCCTGAATTAATTATCACTATAATGATTGACAAGTGGCAATTTTCTAACTCCATCGCTCCTTTTCAACTTAATAGGTGGCCTTCGACTCTAAGAAAGAATTTTGTCTTCTTCCCATGTATATATTCATTTGTCCATTTCCATCAATGTAAACTCATAGATTCTTATTCTACTCAATGGAATGTAATCTGTTACCATCATTATTTATTTTGATGCGCAAATTGTCCCAGATTTGGTCCAGATTTAGACTCCCATTCAAGGTGACTCCTGTGTTCTTTTGATATGTCCCATCAGTCTATCAGTACTTTATTACTTTCTGGTTACAAGAAGATGCTGTAGACTCATATTGTAGACTCAGACCTAGAATTAGCCATTTCATGAGGAGCCTTTTAGTGGAAAATTGTATTTAGATACCAAGATCTGGCGATAGGTGTGCTCACTGCTACAGATCATCTAATTGTACAGAGCTAGGGAATATATAAATGTGTGCATGCATACATACTTTTTTGTATATATATGTATATGTATACAAACACATGTATTTATTTCTACATCTCTATATTACATCAATCCCTATAATTCTAATCCAACACACAAAAGTAATTCTAGTTTTTTCCTTTTCCATATTTGTAATTACCATCTCCAACAGTGAGAAACCTGTCTCTCATTATCTTCAGTATATTTTCTTATTGCTCAATTCTCCTGTATATACTCTTCTAATGCCTGCCAAGCTGTCACCTGCTTGGCTGCTTTCTTTGTGTAAACTCCAGCCACCTCCCATACTCAGACCTGCATAATGATTTTTAAATTAAATTATGAAGGAAGAAGGAGAGGAAGAAAGAAGATTGTTATGATTATTAAAAACTTTAATAAATTAAATAAATTTACCATCACTAATATTTAAGGCACCTTTCAATAACACAATAGAAAAGTGGTCAAAGGACACAGAGAGGCAATTTACTTAAGAAATGTAATGTTTAGATATGGCACACAACCTAAATGTTCATAAGTAGGGGATTGAATCAATAAATTATATCACACAGTGTAAACTGAGCAACCATTAAATAGGATTCATATAGAACCTTATTTATTAAAGACTTCCATGATATATTACATGAAAAATTATTACAAAATATTATCTATTTTTATCTTATTTTTGTGTGTATATGTGTGCATAGAAAAAAGCATAAGAGATTATAAAGGAAAATATTAACACTTTTCCTGAGTCTTACAATAATACATATTATGAGCGATTCTCAGAAGATATCCTGAAACCTCCCTTTGCCAAACATGTGGGTTGAAATAAACTTTGACTAGTTAGGTCTGTGTGTCCTTTTCGAGAATATTAAACTTTACATCTATTCAGGTAAAGAGAATGTAGGACATTTGTAGAATTCTGTAAGAAGTCTTTTGTGAAGAAAGAATGCTTGCCTGGTGTTAGTTTTATTGGAGAACAGAGACAGACTCTCCCCTCAGTACCCCTGGATGAGGTAACAAAGTTGTTAACCTTGTTGACTGAAATGAAACTCAAGGATTGCCCAATAATGCAGCTAAATGATAAGCATCTTATATGATACATTCTTGAATGTCTCTGTATTTCCAAACCCCACAATTTTATTCAGCTACCATCGATGAAGATCAGAGATTCTAAAACCTGTGGATTTCAGCTATTTGAAATCTATTACTATTTATAGAACACATTCCTATTTGAAATTTTTTATTAGCTATTATTTTTGACTCAAGATGGTAGACTAACCAATACACTAAAATTCAAGTGTGATTTAATGGAAAGAGTCTTACAATAAATATAAAGAAACCTGAATTTATGTTTTGTTTCTGTCACTAATCCAAGGCTCTGAGAAGTTTTGCTGTGGGGAGAACCTCTTAGTATTGTTTAATCTAGAGTTCCCCAAACTAATTTGACCACAAAGCTTTTTTGGTTTTGTTGCTACAAAATATCTACAGATATCTTAGAACTGGTGTTCTGAAGAATAGAGTTGGGAAATGTTGCTGACCAACCCATATTCTAGATGAGAGAACTTGGGTTAAGAGAAGTGAAGATTTGTGCAAGCTCACAAGACTAGTTAGTGGGATAGCTGGGTCTAAAATCCAGGTTTCTCAAATTTTGATAATCCTATATTCTTTGCATCATACCACACTACTACCTATGAGTCAAGTCCTAAGGCTGCTGAAAAACAATAAAAATTATTTTAAAAAATTTTTGTTATAAAATATTTCTAAACATATAAGTTTTTAAAACATATGTGGAGTAAAAAAATAATATTAAAATAAACACCCATCACCCAGCTTAAGAGGTAGAATATTATCGGAACCTTTGAAGCCCCTATAGGCCTCTACCCAATTGTATCACCCTATGTTTATCATTCACTTGCTTTTCTTTATAGCTTTAATATATATATATATATATCCCTAAAATATATTATTCTATTTTGCAAATTTTGAACCTTTAATTAATGGTATTACTGTAGTATTATTCTGCAACTTACAAAGTTTTTGCTCATTCATTTTGATTATACAACTTAGTTATTGTATAGAATTCCATTGTGTAAATATGTCATAATTTATTCATTCCCCTGTCAATTGATATTTGAGTTGTTTCTTTCCCTTTTTATATTGATTTATTATAAAAAATGTGTGTGAATTGTCTTACATGTACACACAAGTATGAGCACATGTGATAGTGTTTCTCTAGCTTATAACCTCAGAGAAAAATTGTTGGGTTATAAGGCATATCTATCTTCAGTTTTACTAGATAACATGAATTAGTTGTTCAGTTTACAATTTACATTCTCACCACTAGTGTATGAGGATTTCCATTATTCCACATCCTTGATAACATTATCTTGTCAGACATTTAAAAAAAAAAAAAACCCTTATATTATGGAAAATTTCAAACATGTAAAAGAATTATATTATAAGCCATCCTTCGATTTCAACACTTAACTCACAGCCAGTCTTCCATGAGCCGTTTTGGAGTATTTTAAAACTAATTCCAGACATGATAACACTTCAACTGTAAAAATTTCAGAGTGAATCCTTTTTTTTTTTTTAAAAAAAAAGGACTCTACCTTTTAAAAATACATACAGTAAAGTGCCCAAATCTTAAGAGTATATAGCTCAGTGAATGGTGAATCTTTATACATTCCCACAGTTGCGAAACCACCATCCAGATCAAGATCTAGAAGGCAGGTGGCTTCAAGCCAAGAAGAGAGGCCTCACTAGAATCAGAACTTGCCAGCACCTTGATCATGAACTTCTAGCTTTCTCTCTTGATATGTTCAAGCTGCTATAACAAAATACCACAGACTGGGTGGTTTATAAACAACAGAAATTTATTTCTCACAGTTCTGGAGGCTGAAAGTCCAAGATTAAAATACCAGCATAGTCACATTCTGGTGAGGCCTCTCCCGGTTTCATAGCTGGCACCTTCTTCCTGTGTCCTCACACGGTGGAACAGGCTAGAGAGCTCTGTGGGGCCTCTTTTATAAAAACACTAATCTTATTCATGAGGGCTCCACATTCATGACCTAAGCACCTCTCAAAGGCCCACCTCCTAATTCCATCATCTTTGGGGGTTAAATTTCAACTTATGAATTTGGTGGGGACACAAACATTCAGACCATAGCACTTCCAGAACTGAGAAAATAAATTTGTCGTTTGATCCACCCAGTCTGTGGTATTTTGTTATGGTGGCCCAAGCAGACTGATATACAGAGTCAGGACAAAATGGGCAAGAAGAATCCAGCTATAGCAAGTGGTCTGGCCAAGACTCTTTCCCTCTGTCCAGAGAGTCTGGGGAAGCTGAGGGGACAAAGAACAAAGTAAGAGGAATCATTCTACCCAATATTAAGGCTTATTTATATGGCCATAGTAATCAAGATAGTAATCAAGTATTGTCAGAGAGATAGACATATACAGCAATGGAACAAAATAAAGATTCCAGAAATATGCTCAATTAATTTTTAACAAAGGTACAAAAGCAATTCAATAGAGGAAAGTTAGCCTTTTCAACAAATGGCACTGGAACAATTGGCCATTTGTAGGCAAACAAACAACCAAACAAAAAACCAAACTCGACCTAAACCTTACACTTATACAAAAAATTAACTCAAAGTGGATTATTAATTTAATGTAAAATTCAAAACTATAAAATTTTCGGAAATAAGACATGGGAGAAAACCTTTATGATCTAAGGCTTTGCAAAGTGTTCTTAGACCTGACACAAAAGCATGATCCATAAAAGGAAAAGTATTTTGATAAAGTGGACTTCATCAAAACTGAAAACATTTCCTCTGCAAAAGACCCTGATAAGAGGATGAAAAGACAAGCTACAGACTAGGAATGAATATTTGCAAACCACATCTCTGACAAAGGACTCATATCTGGAATACATAAAAAATCCAATAAAATAAAAGAACTTGCAAAGTTCAACAGTAAAAACGCAAACAATTAGAAAGTGGACAAAAGACATGAACAGACATTTCAATGATGAGAATGTAAAACTGGCAAATAAACACATGAGATATTTAACATTATTAACACTCAGGGGAATGCAAATTAAAACCAGAATGAGATATAACTACACGTTTATCAAGATAGTTAAAATTTAAAGTCTCAACACTAAATGCTTGTGAGGATGTAGAGAAACTGGATCATTCATATATTGGTGGTGGGAATATAAAACTGTACATCCAGACTGGAAAAACAGTTTGACAGTTTCTTATAAAACCAAACATGCAACTACCATATGACCTACCAATTACGTTCTTGGCCATTTATCCCAGAGAAATAAAAACTTATATTCACGGAAAAACCTGTACATGAACGTTCATAGAAACCTTACTTGTAATAAGCAAAAACTAGAATCAGCCTAGATGTTCTCCAACAGGTTAATGGTCAGATAAACTGTGGAACATCCATATGTGGACTGCTACTCAGCAATATAGAGGAATGAATGTTGATACCCTAGGACAACTTGGACGAATCTCTAGGGAATTATACTTAGTGAAAAAAGCCAGTCTCAAAAGGTTGCATACTGTATGATTCCTTTTATGCAACATTTTTTATATGACAAAATTTTAGAATTGGAGGAAAGATGAATGTCAGGGAAAGGAACTTGGGACTGGTGGATGGGGTAGAGAAGGAATGGGGTAGTTGTGGTTTAAAGGGGCAACATGAGGGGTGGGGCCCTTGTGGTATTGGAATATTCAGTTTCTTGAGTCTGGTAGGACTACATGAGGCTACACAGGTGATCGAATTATAAGAATTTAATAAAGACTCACACATACATGCACACGAATGAGTATTAGTAAAACCAGGGAAATTTGAAAAATATCAGTGGATCGTAGCCATGTCAATAGCTTGTGATCATATTCCATAATCTTGCAAAATGTTACCATTAAGGGAAACTGGATAAAGTATAAGGAATCTCTCCGTATTACTTCTTGGAACCACATGTAAATCTACAATTATTAATAAAAATTTCAATTAAAAATGTTATCTAAGTACTTAGATACCATAGTCAATAGCAACAGGGATAATTTTGCAATTGCTCAGAAGAGTCAATGACACTATACAAAAGGAAGATAAAGGAATTTAAAGGCAATTAAGAAAAACAAGAAAGAGAGAAGGTATAAAAACTGCCTGACGGTCCCTCTGAATTTTGGAAGTATGAATAACATCATAAGTTGCTATAAGAATTGAAATGCCTTTTTCATGTATTATCTACATTCAATTTCTTACTCTTATTGCAGCTGGTCTATTTGTAGTATAGAGGCATGGAGCTTTAAATCCATCTGGATCTAATTTGATGGAATTCTCTCCATTTTAGAATGGGCATATCTTGTCCCCCTGACTTTTAGTGTGTAACTCAAGCAATTTTAAACATTTCTGGCAATGATTAATTTACTTTTGATTTGTCATGTGCAATCCTGTAATTTTAGGTTTTCCTTCCAATCTTTTGGCTATGTGCTTCTTGACATAAATAGTTTACCTTGAAAATTGTCCAGTGTTTTATAAATGTATCCATATGAGGCATGATCAAAAAGCAATGCCTCCTAATTTTCATCTTCCTTGTCAGTGATCAGTCATTTGCCAAAAACTATTCTTCGATGTCCCTGGATCTCTTGTTTCTACTTCTGAAATTACATGAAAGAACAATGGTTGGAAGCTAATTAGAAATAGTTTTGTAGCAAAAAGACTCCTCAGCTTAGTTGCATTATGTGATCTACAGCCTCTTAAAATATCAGACACTAGACCCTATCCCATGCTTAATAATACCTAATTTCATCTCATTAACAACTCTGTGAGATATGTTACTATTATTGTCCAATTTTATAGATGAAGAGACTGAGGTACAGAAAAAGATATGTGACTTGCTCACCGACACACATAGTAAGCCAGGGAGCTGGAATTTGGACTCAGGCAAACTGACTCCAGAATGTATACTCTCAACCTCTAAGCCTCTTATACTTTCTGAATCAGAGTCTCTAAGGGGTTGGTGTCTGAGTGCTTCTCATTTTATAAAACAAGCAAATCTCCACAGTGCCAGGCTTTGGGATCTCTGAGTTAAAAACTGTTTTGTTGGAGACGCTCATGAGCTGAGGGAGGTGCTTATGCTCAGGCAGGAGCTAAGAGTTTCCTTCTTGACTGACCTGGTTGTCCAGAAATAGGTACCATCTGTTGTTGTTAAGTATTTTACATACATTTTCTCCTTACAACTGCCCTTCAAAGTAAATATTATCATCCTTATTTTATAGATGAAGAAACTGAGACTTGGAGGAGATAACCTGCCCCAGGTCACTATCAGCTAGTAAGTGACAGAGGCAGGATTTAAACTCTGAAGCCCCAGCTCTTAACATTAATATTGCCTCTTCCATTAAAGATCCACCAGTCAATCTTGATCAACTGGTTAGAGCACCTGTTCTGAGGTTTTAGCAAAGAAGTGTTCCCAGAGGTGCTTTGTAATCTTCAAAGCAGAACCATAAACATGATTAGCTTTCAAGACTCCAGGGGAAAAGTGTAATGGTAGAACCTCAGGCACTGTGATAAATCTGTAGGAGAGATATATGGGAGCTTGGAGGTCTGCTCAGCACCTTCTCAGATTACGTCATCTCTGTAGAAGAGCATCCTATGAGTACCCACCCACTCCATCCCAAAAAGCTGCCTCTGGTGAAACAGTAACAGTGAGTTGGCTCTATCTTAGTCTTCACTCTTCCTTTTCCTTCTTCGAATCTTCCATAAAACTTTGTCATGTGCCATACAATGTGGAGAACATTTAAAAAAAAATATTCTGGATATGATGGTTAATGTTTGCCCAACTTAAATAAAACGCTGTTCATTGTATTGAATATAATGATGGAACTCATTAACTGCATAATGGCTTCATGCTCCCTGGTCTAAAATATAGAATATGCTCAATATTAAAAATTAAAATTCATCAAAATCTAATGGTTAAATAAGGATATTAAAAAGTAAGAGGCATTATTTGGATCCATGTAAAATTGTCACGGGATTCATGAAAATAATTGGCAAATTTTGACACAGGACAGAGCATGGGGTAGAAATAAAATCTCGTGCAGACCAGATCACAGATTCATGATGTCCATTTTCTGCAAAAGTTCACCTAATTATAGCCACATCTCAGCATCTCAGCTGGATTGTGTCATTAGTTTCTCCCCACCTTTCAGCCACTAGCTCTCTTGCAAGGTCACTTGGGGCACAGATACTAATCTGAAGAGGGAGTGATTCTGACTCTTAAATCAGACTCTAGTTTCCTGCACTAACTTTGTCATCAGCTCATTGTAGTATTTTAATTATTTTGAAATCTTTCTGATTGGTCTCTGCCTACCTTAGTGAAGCCTCTGTTGCTGTTTGTTATTAAAATTTGTTTGTTTCACTGCATTGGTGTACTGAGTGTGTCTTTACATGACTAAACAATAAATGAAGTGTTGGTAGATCTACATGACCAATTTTTCGTATTAGTTTAAAACTAACTTCAAGGCTTACGGATTTCTCCTCATTCTTCAAGGAGTTATATTTGATGATTCATAAATTCTTGGTCACTTATCAGTCTTTTAAATCACACTAGTGCTCTCAAGACATAAAGAGAACATACCATCTTTGAAAGTGGAAAAAGAAAATCTTTTATGTTATTCACTAATCTGAAAGAGAAATATGGATTTAGTTTTTTTTTAACTACACTTTTCCTTTTAAAAAGTTTATTATATTTTATAGTTTATTTCATAGAGTAATATATGTTCATTTTAGAATATTCTTTGAAATAGGTAAAAGAGGAAAGAACTACCACATAGAATTCCACTGCCCCAATGATAATCGCATTTGAAATTTTTGGTTCACTTATTTAAAGTGATTTTTTCCTTCTGCATTTTTACTGAAAAGTACTCATAATAGACATTACAAAATGTATTTTCATATGTTATATAAGCGACATTTTTAAGAAATATGATATTCTGTTTAATAAATATATAATTTACATAAGCATTCGAAAATTGTTGGACAGTTTAGGCTGAAACCCCTGGAGCCATCTTGAATTCTTCTTGTCTGTCACCCGTCACATCTGATCTTCCAAGGAAAACCGGTTAATTCTTCCTCACATGTCTGTATTTATTCTTTCTTTATCATTCCCAAACGAGTCAGGGCCCTGTAATAACCTCCTAACTGGTTTTCACATTCCAATCTACCCTATATACCAACAAGTTGTTTAACTCATGCGACCTGCTTGAAAACCTTACAGTAGCTTTCATTTGCTTCTGGATAAAATCAAAATCTTTAGCATGGCCCTCTAGACCTTTCATAATCCTAATCCAATTTACCTTTTGAGCCTGATTTTAGCAACTTCCCACACAGATCTTTATCTCTTAGCCAGATTGGTTCATTCAGTTTTCCGCACTCACGCCTTGTATGCTTTTCTGCCATTTTGTTCCTTTCTTTATGTTGTCCATATACCTGTAGTGCCGTTCCTTCTATTTCCATCAAAATCTTATTCATCCATTGAAGAATTCCCACATGCAGTCTTTTGGAAGTCTCAAAGGATTCCATGATAAATAAGCATCTATTTTCTCTGCCCAGGTTATGAAAATTTGACAAATAAAACAAAGAGGAGGCTTCACTGAGAGAGAATGGTTGAGGACTTAGTTCAGCGTGAGGGTCAATTGGGCCTGAAATCCAAACCACAGGAGCAAGCAGACCCACTCACCCACTGGGCTCAGTCACTGCCAGGAGGAGCTAAAGAGACCTCTTGCTTTCTGTGCTAGCTCACTCCAAGAGGAAGAAGAGCTGAGACAAACTCTTCACAGGAAGAAAACATTGGATTGAGGAAAAGGGCTTCTGCAATCTCACCATCTATGGTTGAGAATTGATACCAGCTTTTTATTCCCAAATCCATCCACTTCTTTCTTCCAATGTCACCATCATCTACTACCTGGAGTAGTGTAATTGCCTATAATTGGTCTTCTGTACTCGTTCTGGAGCCCTACAATGTGGCCAGAATAGTGTTTTTAATAGACATATCTGATTGTCTCTTCTGAAATCCCGTCGACAGATTCTCATTGCTTTTGGGATCAAGACCAAAGTCCTCATCTGATCGGCCCTGAGTAGTCTGGCTCTAGTCTCTTATTGTTCCTCTCTCTTCCCTAACATTTTCGTTCCACCTACTTGGGCAGTTTTAATTTTTTAAGTTGCGGTGTTCACTCCTGCCTCAAGAACTTTGTGCTGTTTCCTTTGACTGTAATGCCCACTCGCATCTCCTTTCTTTATACTTTTCTTTTTTCCTAGTTAACTGCTACTCATTTATAGATCTCAGATGTCAGATCCCTTCCGTAGACCCTCTCCTTGGTGCCCTCATAGCTCCCTAACCCATGTTACCATGAGTTATCATTTATAATTGTATGATCATTTGGATTAATGACTATATTCCTTATAGGCTTCCATAGGACCATAGACTATGTCTGTTTTGCCCACTCTTGTGTTCCCCAGCAATTAGCACAGTACCCAGTCCTCAGAGACACCCAATAAATACATATTGAATAAACAAAAGCTCAGTTCAGCTCGAACTTCCTCTGTTAAACCAGAAATTTTCTCTCTCTTCTCCAAAATCTTATGGCTCTTGAGATCCCTGCCACTAACACACAGGGCACTTATGGCACACTGCCTAGTAGTGCGGCTAATTGCACAAGTCTTATCTCCCCAGCTAGATTGTGAGTGCCTGTGGGCGAGGGATCACAGCTTCCATGCAACTGTAACTCTCACAGTGCCTAGCCCGATTTCCAGCTCTTGACTTGTGAGCAGTAACAATTTATTCAAAGAATTAATAAAGATGTTGGCTTTTTTTTTTTCTAGGTGTAGCAGGGTTGGTGGTGACGGGAGGAAGTTATAATTCCCCGATGTTTGGAAATGCAATAGACACTGCATTTTATAGGTTAGAGCTAGGAAAAGATATTAGGATGCTGTTCTTTTATTGTAAGAACACTCCTTCTGCCAATTTGCGTGGCAAAGCAGAACCTTTTCTGTACACAGAGCAACTGGTTCTAATTTTATGCAAAAAAGGAAAATGTAACCAAAAAACTGCATATTCACACGAATGTGTTGTTTTTATTGATTCATTGGAGTTATATTTTATTATATTTGTCTGCTAATGATCATATACATTTTTATCACAACTGTAACTGTTTTAATCTCCAACTTTTCACTCACAGTCATAGTGGAAGATACGGGATCAAGACTGTCAGAAATGCGAAATTAACAGGCGAGAACCAAGGGTGTGGACAAGCACTCAAATGACCAGATCTCTTTCTGGGACACATTGGGCAGGGCCTGCTTGCAGGGAAGTGAAGAGATTCCTGGACCATTTCAAGCATTTTCCCTGAGGCATGGTTTTCTGAGAAAGTGCTGTGTCAAAGAAGATGCAAACATAGTCTGAGGAGACTGAAGCAGAAGATATTTGGCTGTGAGGAAAGCAAATAACTGTAGAAAAGGAGCGAAGGGGTTGCCTGGTGGAATGATGGGAGAATGGTGTGAGGAATAAGGTACAGTGAGGGTGAGGCCCTTGGTTTAGTAATTCAAGTCTTTGAATTGTGGACATCCAGGGGACACCCCTTTCATTCAGAGCCACTTTGCAGGAGGGCTGGGGCAGTTCCTTAAGGGTTCTAGGACAGACCATGAAGGAAAGATGCTAAATTACACACGGGAGGGTACATGTCCAGATGTACATGCCCAAAGTATGAAGAGAGTGTGTTAGAGCTTCTGCGAGGACAGGAATGTATACTTGGAGCAGGAGGTTAGGGAAATGCTATCACACATTAGACATGTCCTCCTTCCTCATTAATCCTTCTGCCCTCCTTTTCTCCTTTGTTCTGTTTGCCCTCTGGATTCCACCCCCTCCTAGGACCTTCACAATTGTGTTGGCTTTTGAACCCCGTCTCTTCACTCACCCTTAGCTGCATGCTCTGTGTCCTGGAGCTGAACCCTCCCCTCCCAAGCCCAGGACAAGCCAACATATATCTGGATAAGGAATGTACACATTAAGAGCCTACTTGCTAATGATACTGAACTGCGTAGTGCTCAATGCAAGTTAGACAGACACATTCATACCCTTTGGGAGTGCATAAGCTAAAACAGAAGAGAAAGACATAGAAGAGACATAACAACTGACACATGCCAGAGAAAAGGCAATGAAAAGGTATATATTGCGAAAATCAAAGAGTTGTCGTCATCAATGACACTTCCTCTACGTATTCTGCCTTATCCACTGGAAGTCTCGAGCATCACCCTTAGGTGGATGACTCTTAAATCTCTGTCTGCAGACTTACTACGTTATTCAATTTCCAATTAGAAACCTGTCATTGTGTCTGGTACATTACTGCTTACTCACTCTTCAAGGTGGGAATTTCTCAAGCTGAACTCATCACTCTTTGTCCCCCCCCACCCCCCGCATTTCCCCATTTTCGCCTTCTCAGTTGGTTTCTCTGCACCTAGACCCACCATGGGCATTACTTTAGTATTTCACAGATTTTAAAACCTGTCCTCACATTCAAGCTCGTGAATTTTGCCGGTTGCCTCAGCTTGGCGACTGTAGCATCAATATTAACTCCCGTTTCTCTGCCATCACTTTCATCAAATTTTCTACTTGTGTCCTTAGTTTGAGCTACAAGTACCGTGGTTGTCATTACTCTTTTTCCTTCCCCTTGAGAAAAAAAGAATGAATTCATTTATTTATACAGAGAGAGGCAAAGTGTTTTTGGGAACCGAGATATCTGTCATTGAGCTTAGGCAGTGCTGCAAATTTCAAACTGGCCCCGGTGAAATGCAAAGTTTACTAACATAATTGGGACATAAATGGGTTGTTAAATGCTGTTCTCGTTTATTGATATGATGCATATACAACATCCACATAATAAAATGCCATCTAATTTTTAAAATAAAACAGTGTTTTAGTAGACCCTTTTACAGGTTAAATTACACCTCTCATGTATTTACCCTCATAGCAATAAGTATATCTACACAAGATTAATTCCCTGCACCACATCCCACCCCCACTTTTACTCCCTCTCTTTTTTTTTTGGTTGGGGGATACCTTGCTGCTAGAACTCTTCCAAACAGCACTGAGAAGTCATGTGTTAAATTCAATATTTACATTTTAAATCAAAGAGCAAACTAGAAGAGGAGAGGGACTAAAGGTAGTAGATTTTTGCACAGAGGAGGGAAGAGCCTCAGGTAAACAGAATTTTGATAAAAAGGCAACCCGGGGGACTGAAATATAGATTAGTTCATAGGCATTTCCCATGGAGAGAGGTGACTTGAACTGCAAAAGGGCCAGTGTAGGGAAGTGTCTTGAAGACAGAGGCTGCCTCCACAAAAATGTCAGTTATTTCTGGAGAATATTTGGGTACTTTCCACCTTCCTGAACCCTGGAGTCGGCACTGCCAGCCAGTGGAAACAGGAGTGTCGGCAGCACTAAGTAGGTTTAATTCATTCAAGGAGTCTCACGTTAAAGGCAACTGAGGGAAAGTGTTTCAAATATTTTCTTAACTTGGAAGCTCTGTTTAGTGTAAAGCCTGACAAGAGAAGGGCTGAGATACAAAATTACTGATAACAACTTCTAACAATAGAAAATTATAATATGCTTGGTTCACAAAGCTTGTATTCCTAATATGCCTTAACACCAGCTTCACGTGGATATTGTATTTATAACAATATAAATTATATAACAAATGATATACTTACCCATAGTTTAGTAGCAATTCTGAGCCTGTGAGATATGCTGTGCTCTGATTTTTGCTAAACTAATATTTTATATATTTGGACGAATTTCATTTAGGTACCAGATTCTCTCATATTTAGCATCAACTCACTTCCCTCTTTCTTTTGCTTTTGGAAAAGTCCCCAAAAGTCCATTCTCTTTTTTGTTAGAAAGAAAAGCAGATTCATTTTTACACTCATAAGTAAAAATGGCTTTGTTTTTAATAACTTTGGCGTGTACTAAATTTGGTCGTAGATGAAGGATAAGACTTTATTTAAAGAAAGCAGATTTGAGTATCTATATTTGTGAAGTTTAAAAATTTTCTTTCTGTACGGACCCGATGCTGTCTGCTACTTTTAAATATGTTACTGTTCTTTGCTTGTGTTCATGGTAAACATGACTCAGTGATGAGTTGCTTCTGTAAACAACAAAATTTGAAAAGTATGTTATCTGAGTCAATATGAATTTTTAAAAATAATTAGGTTCTAAGAAGAACTCAATGATCCTTTCTGATATGAATTTATGAGACTAGGTTATAAATCGTCACAATACTTTCAGCTAATGGAGAAGAAAGGAAAGGGCCACCTAAATTAAAAAATTTGAATTACAGGATTCTTCATTATTAAGAGAGAATTAGTTTTATCACTTAATAAATATGTAGACTATCAGTGTTGTCAAACACAGGACTTCTTGTTGATGAGTACTGATGACATTAACTGAGTAGCTGATATCACCCTAACATAGCTTAAAGGTTCATAGAGGTTGAGGCATGCATGCCTTTTCAGAACTGGGACTTGTTCTAACTCTATTTACTCTTTTATTGCTTGACCTTGGTGGGAAACATAGTTTTGCTGTGATGATGCCAGGTGAGGTTTCCAAATAAGGGAAGAGCTTCCTTCTGCAAGCTGTTAAGCTGCACTCAGGCACAGCTCAGGCACGCCTCGCTGCCTGAGGACCAGAGCCCATAGAAGAGAAGCCCTGGTGTGGAGAAGAGACCTTGAGAGACCTTGAACACGAGAGTACTTCTTCTCCCTAAAGAGCTGATGGAGGTGTTACTACCTCATTAGGAAACCAATTTCATTCACAAACAGCCCTTAATTTTAGAAAATGTATCATTTTATTGAGCCAATCCAGCGATTAGCTCTACTCCATACCACACCATTAGTACTGTATCTTCAGATTATGTGTATCTATCTATCTATCTATCTATCCAGCTATCTGAGTTTTTTTGCTTTTTTTCTGCAGCTTTATATAAGTATAACTGACAAAAATTGTATATACTTAAGATGTACAACTTGACATTTTATTTTTTTATTTTTTTAAATGTATTTATTTATTATTTTTTTAACTGAAGAAATTATTTAAATTTTTTTCTTTTTTTTCTTTTTTCCTTTTTTCCCCCGCATCTACCTACCCCTTCCCTGCAAGTGTCTTTTTAAAACTCAAACTCTTTACCATGAACTTGTAGGCCACTATAAAATTTCCAGAGTTTAAAAATATTTTTAATATTTGATAATAGGCCAATTCTCCCATAGCCAACCTTTATATACTTTAAGATAAGCTGTGTATTTTATATTTTGGATTTTTAAACTATCAGTCGCAGCTATCAAGATCTTATTGAGTCCTAGCACTTTCTGATACTAGAAGGAAATCCACGTTTTGAAGTTCTCTTCTGGGTATTTTACTTCTGTCATGTAGTTTGATTCTTGCAAAACCTTTATCAGTTATTCTCATTTTACTGAGACTCAGAGATGGAAATTGAAGCTCACAGAAGCTAGTGCAGCTGGTAAGTGGGTGAGTGGACACTTGTGCGGCACCCTCCACTATGTCAGCAGTCCCTTGTGACATGGGGTCAATTATAAACCTAATAAACTGGTCTTCCATGTTTCCATTTGGAGGCTACAAAACTATTAAATGAACAGGTCTAAGAATAGACACTTCATAGGCCCCTGGGGATCACGCTACAGGCTCATCAGGGCCAACAACCCACTCAAGTTGTTTTATTAACCATGCAGCCTGCTACCTGCCCATGGAGCCCACTCTCCTTCTGATCAAGAGGGGGCATGCAGGGTTTTGGTAAATGTGTTGCAAATCACGATACACAGTACACAGGCTCCCTCTATTTTTAAAAAATTAATCTTTAACAACTTTTAAAGACAACTGTAGTTTGGTCATATCTTTCACTTGTTCTTTTTCTCAGTGCTTTACCATCTGTTATTTGTCAATTTTGGGGTTTTGCTTAGTATCAAAGTCAATCAAATTCCGGTCTACATTCCCTGGAACATATTCTTCTTCCTTCATTGACTTTTAGCACATTTGATTGCTACCTGTTTTAAGTTTGTAAACAATTACTGAGAATGGCTCAGATTACATTCTTGTAGTACAATGGGATGTCCTTTATTTCATGTTGCTTTGAAGTTGAAGCGACAGCATTTTTATGTTTAAAGTGTCTGCTATTCCTGGTTCCATTACAAAGGTATCTTTCTCTTATAATACTATTTTAATGCCCAGTTTTTACTGGCTTCAGTGTTATCTATAAACAGAATCAAGGGACTTTCCTCTTCACTCTTTTACAGTGGAACAATTCAGAATTAAAATGAGTGTTAATTGTACCTCTGATCCACAAGACCCTGGTAAGTTGAGACAAGTTTTAGTTTTAGGGCCGACTTACAGTTCTAATATTTAATCTAAAGTGTAGATGGGTGGTTTTTCTTCAACCTTT
Source organism: Pteropus medius (assembly GCF_902729225.1). NCBI lineage: Eukaryota > Metazoa > Chordata > Mammalia > Chiroptera > Pteropodidae > Pteropus > Pteropus medius. Next base: position 2,120,477 of record NW_024351735.1, read on the forward strand.
CTTGTCATGTAAGTGCATATAAAAAGCAGGTGAAATGAAATTTTGAATTCAAAATTTCTGAGGGTTATGTGAGTCTGCAGACTGCTCAGCCCGGTTGTCCGGTGCAAAGCTGCCACCGAGGGACCTGCTCGCCCAGCTGGATTCACTTAAGGCGCCATAACCACTTATCTGCTCCCTCACTTCAGCACCCCTCTTCCCCACATTCCTGATAGCACTTAGCTCGACCTAATGGACAGAATGTGATTCCCAGATGATACCGAACCATAAATCCAACCTACCTACCATACATTAACGTCTGCCGTGGGCATGGAACCAACAACAAACACGCTCGTTCCAGAGTCTGACATTTTGAGATAAAGCAGGTGCCCTTGCTGGGAATTTGAACAACTTTAAAGCAAATCCATAGTTGTCTTTTTTATTTCTAGGTGTAGATTGTGGTGACCTTGCTCAGCTTAGAGTGCTCACCTTTGGCAGGACAAATGGGTGCCTTGTCTATAGATGTGAAGCCTTCTTGCCTTTATGTCATCTGTCATAGTCGCCAAGAAGTTTTGACCAAGGAGAGGAGAGCATATGTGCTGCACTGAATGGGGACATCAATTGCCTAGTCATAGGAAAGGTCTTCTCAGAGTCAGATGTCTGTTCACTCAGTGTATTGAGCAACTAAAATAAGCAAAGCTCTGTTCTAGGCTCTGTGCAGGACATTTTAAATATACGGGACAGGCTCCAAGGGCATCTGGCGGTATAGGAGATTTTTGGTGTCATGCTTTGTGTTTGGCAGTGTACTGTTTATGTTTCCCCCCTCTTCTGTATAGCAGCAGTCTCTCCTCAATCTTCAGCTCTTAGACTAGATATCATTTCCCTCAGAGGCCTGCCCTGAGCACCTTATCTCAAGTAGTCATCTCTCTCTTCCCTCTCTCACAGCACCTTGCTTATTTACTTCATGGCACAGATCACAATTTGTAATTAGATGTTTATTTGCCTGCATGTGTATTTTCTGTCTTGTTCACTTGTTTCTATCTTACAAGCTCAGGAAACGTCTGTCTTTTTCTTTCTTTCTTTCTTTCTTTCTGTTTCTGTCTCTCTCCCTCCTCCTCCCTTCCTCCCTCCCCTCCTCCTCCTCCTCCTTTCTTCCTCCTCCTCCCCTCCTCCTTGCCTCTTTCCTTTCCTTCCTTCCTTCTTCCTTCCTTCCTTCCTTCCTTCCTTCCATGTCCCCACTGCGTAGCACACGGTGCTTGATAGGTACTTAGTAGTTTCTTCATAAATACTGAATTAATAAATGAATCGAACATTAGATGTTAACACTATTTAAATCCTTTAAGCACTACTTAAATGATGAGAGCCCTTATTTTTTAAGATTTCCTATATATTTCTTATAAAGTTGCATATATTTTTATTATAAGATTTTATTGGTCATTCTTTTAAACTGGTTTGGGAAAAGTTGCTCAAACCTCATCTCCAATATTTACCAATACACCTGAAAATTTTGCAGAAATGGTGGTATTTACTAAATATCCCCAATCCCTTAAATTCTGATATGTTTACTCCTATCACAGCTTGTCCAACACTATCAGACTTACCTCTCAGCTGGCAAGAGCTATGGTCTCTGGAGCAAGTGTTCACATTGAGGGGGTTAGTAAGAGGGGAGCAAAATGATCCATGGAGTTTTGGAAGAAAATATTAGAACTTCTGTTTGTAATAATTCTTCCTACAGATAGAAAAAAATTAAGCTTTATGAATATTTAGTTATGTTTTGACATGAGTTAATGTATAAATTTGTACATTAACATACATACATTGAGAGGGTATATGTCCAATTTTTTTTTTACTGATAGGGAGTCCTAATTTAAAAAGTGTGGAAACTACTGGACTAGGATATCCTGTTAATATAAATTTTTTGAAGGCCGTGATCATGACTAATACTTCTTTGCAGTACTCAGTGGGCCTAGCATAGTGATGGGAAGACACAAATAGGTAATTGATGGTTGTTTTCTTGATTAATGAGGTCATAAATCACAGTGCTGCTCAATTCAGGATAATTAACTTTTCACTGGAAAACATGAAATCAACAGGTTTTACCTCTGGCCTGTCTGTAGTTCACTACGACATAACTTTATAAACACAATCAGTTAGAGGAAAACGACTCAAAATGGAAGTCTCACTGACAGTGGATCAGTAGAATTAATTATCTTAGTATATGAAGGACAGAATATTCCATATTTTACATAAGCTTTCCCCTCAAAGCTTCGTGACTTAGAGAAACTGTGTCTGTCCCCTGGTTGAAGCATAAACCCACTTGAGATGGCAAAAGTAAAATTGGAGGGTCATAGAAACACAGATTGTTAGTTATGTGATGGAGCCTTACACGCTTTGCTTGCATACTTTTCTGGTCATGTGGAACTCACTGCCTCTTTTGAATGACTTTACTCATATTGACTTGAACTCTACTATTCCATAACTTCTGTCCATGGATCTTGGTGCTTCCCAACCCCCATACAAGCCCAACCTTCCTCGACAGGAACGCTTCCCAAGGGCTAGAGGAAAGCTTCCGATTTTTCTGCGGCCGGCAAAAGAAAAAAAAAAAAAATCCTTAGGCTTTTCGAGCTTTTTCCACATGCCCCGGTCTTTGGTCACTACACATCCTAGCCATACGCCTTGAAATGCAGTCTGGTTTGTCCGTCTTCCCTGCAGTGTGATGCCTAGAACTACATGTAATTATTGAGACTTGGCCCAGTGAGCGTAGGCCAGGCATTGCCTCCTTGCTCTGGACACTGAGTTTCCATTAAGTAGATGAGCACACAGTGGTCTCTTCTTGCAGACATGTTACATTGTAGACTCACACTAAGTCTTCTGATAAGGAAATCCCCTCTCCCCTTACCAAAAGGGAATGATGGATCTTTTTCCACTTTGTTCCCTCAAGCCGAAATTTTCATGATGTCATGGACTTTGAGGGGAAAAAATGCTATAAATGTAAGAGCTTCAGCTATTTGCAGGACTCTGTTCACTTCCGATTCTTATCAATGAGCATGCAAACTGATTTATGTTTGTAGCCAGGGCATACATTTCCTTTTGCATTCTTCTCTTCTCCTTAAACTATCTTACATTGCATTTTTATGTATCAATAGAATCTGTAAACTTACTTCCTTTTAATAGCAACATAACATTCCATTGTCTTAATGTACCATAGCTTACACAAACTTTTCCCTATTTGGGCATTGGGTCATGTCCCGTTTTTCCACTGTTATGACTGATGTTACCATAAACATCTTCGTGCTACTTGTTTTCTCTTTCGTATATTTCCTTGGGGTATATTCCAAAAGTGGGATGATTGGGTCAAAATTTATCAACAGTATTATCACTTTTTATATACTGCCAGACTAATATCAAGAGGGGATAAATACTTTTTGAAAGAGCCAAATAAGACAATAGGACCACAGAAATAGTAGTTTTTAACTGGAAAAGTTGGGCCTGCTTGTTGCATCAGATTCCTTTCTAGTCCTCTGCTCTTAGCTACAGTGATCTAAATGAGATAGAGAGGGTGTTAAGAAAACCAGTGTCCTCAGTAAACCTTTTTTTTTTTTTTTTTTTTGGCCCAGAAGTGAATTTTGCTTTTATTCTATGAGGATTTTATCTCTTAAGAGGAAGTTCTATTCCCAGTTTTGCCATCTCCTTGCTGTGTGCCCTTAGACAAGTCACCTAACCTCTCTGAGCCTGATTCTTTCCTCAATTGTACATGAGGTTAAATGTTAGTCCCTACCCAGAGGGTTTTGAGAAGATATTTGTAAAGCGTTGGACTATTATTTCTTATGACCCACTTAGTATGAGGGGACCGTGTGTATTTTCCTTCTCCTTTGTATTTCCAGGATTTGGCTCCATACTTGACCCATGGTTGAGGGCAATACATGTCTGTTGTGGAAAGCATAGATTGTCTTCACTCAAGATCTTGCTTTACAGTGTTTAGGAACTGGAAAACATAACAGAAAAGTTTGTGAAGTATGTTTTTAACATGTGAAGAAAGGCCTCCACTTGAATATTTGTAGGAAATGCCAGGTTCAAGACCTATGTTTGGTGTACTCACTAAGTCTAATATGTTGCTGTAGGGGCATCTCCAGTTTCTCAAGACTCTCAGAGGTATAAGATTTTCAAGATAAGATGGGCTGGAAGCTTAAGGAGGTCAGAGAATGCTCTTTATTTCAGAGAAAGCTATTTATAGGAAAGCCAGGGTCTCCAGGTCTCCAAAGATGTTTGCAGTACCTCACAATCTCCGAGAGGGGTCGAGAGGATACGTTCAAGACCTGCCTTGCGTTTCTCTAGTCTCCTGCTACTAAAGAAGGAGCCAGAGAAGTAAAAGGATGCTTATATGGAGGACCCACTTCCACTAGGTAGAAATTTCTTCTAGGTTAATGATGGCTACAAATTCTTGCTATTTCTCCCATTGAAAGGTGAAATCTAATATCCTTCTGCTTGGAGCTGGACTGTCATTAATAACTTACCTGATCAGTAGAATGCTACACAGAGACATTCTGGAACTTCTGAGGTGAGGACATAAGAAGCTTTGCAGTTTCCACTCAGGTGTCTTGGTAAACTTCTCACTTTTCCTGAGCAACCATGTAGGAAATTGACTACCCTGAGACTGCCATGCCATAGAGGCCACATGAACGTGCCCTTGTCAGCAGTTCTAGCCAAAGCTTAAGCATGTGAGTGGAGCCATGTTGGACCCTCCAGATGAGGCCACTGCCAGCTGGCCACCACTGACCGACTTCAGTTAGTGCCACATGGAGCAAAAAAAAAAATCATCTGGTTGAATTCTCCTGAATTCCTGACCCACAAATTCATGAGATAGAATGTTGTTTTAACCCGCTAAGTTCTGGAGCAATTTATTTTGCAGCAATAGATAAGTGAAGACCAGGGCTACCTGGGCTGTGCTGAGCCTCTGTGCTGCTTCGTTCCCTTTACTCAGCTCCGCTCATCGGAATCAACACTGGGAGTTTTGATCTCACTTCTAACTGTTTGGACTAAATATCAGAGCCATGCAGAAGTCATTGATGTCAGTTGTTCTATTTGACAGGATTCCCCAAATGTATTTTTGGACTATAATCTGTCATTTATGATTCCTTGTTGAATTTTAAAGTCAGATAGGCCAGGGAGAGTTGGCAGTGTTTCAGAATCCCAGCTAAATGAACTTTTCTGTTGTATTTAAAGAGGAAATGACAAGGCAAAAGTCTCTAAAGCTCCTCCTGTTAAACTAGTCCCCTAGTTATGTGTGGGGTGACTCTGTTCTATGGCAGCCCCATTCTGAGAACGTCAAATACTAAATGAGGACCTATTTAGGCCATCTAGATTTTAAGGTAGTCAGTATGCTTTCTTGACTACTCTCATCCCTCTTTAGGTAATGTAGGAGATTTTATTTAAATTTATTTTGTTCGTACCTTCCCTTGCCGATGTTTCCATGTATCATCTGGTGACCAGCAGCAGGGCCCAGACACATAGGAGAATCCAAAATAATGAAACAATTGATATTTCAGTTTTAGAGTTGACTATAATATGTCAACTATTAACCAAGAAATTATCATTAAGAGCGTTAATGAAATTGGCCCAATCATCTCGTTGGGCCCTATCGTTCCTTACACAATAGAGCTGGTTAACTTCTTGCTTTCCATCACTTACTTAACAACCTTGATTCTCTGTGCTGCATATTTTTGTTAACTCTTTTATTTCCATTTACTTCCATGGATATGTTAGTGACTGCTAGAGACATCAAAACTCATGCATTATCTTGACCTTCAACTCTTCTGAGTAGATTTTCGAAAGTTATTAATTCTATATTGATTAATTTCTTCTATATGCATTCATTTTTCCCCATGCAATTATTTACTTATTCAATAAACATTAAGTGTGCCAGACACTGTGCTAGGAATCCAGGATGGAAAATGAAGAACACATGGCTCTGCTTTACAGGGGCTCGCTGTACTTAGTAGATGTTCAATAAACAGTTGCTGAATAAGTGATCTTTCTCTGAGAGGACGTGCAGAGAATTCTTGTTGGGGAAACTAACTGAAGCTCAGTGTAAGTAATGAGTACAAAGCGTGACAATAACAAAGCAAGAAGGAACCAAGGAATGTCTGACTCTACATCCTGACCATATCATTGTACTCCTTTTTCTTCCTGCTCGGTTCTTACTGGTGCCTCCACTACATTAGTCACATATTGAGTCAAAGTCTGAGGTTAGTACTAAAAAAGTCCTCTCCTGGATTCTACCACACTCTCTCTGTCTCCTTGCTTCAAGGCAATGCTTATTGGAGAATCCTCTTGCCAATTATAGAGCATTCTTTATTACTCTGTTGCAGAAAAACAACAACTGTATTCCAACAAAAACAAAAGATAGCTCAGGAGAAATTTTAGATCACAAAAGATACCAAAGCTCCTCTCAGAGGGCGAGATAAGGCCAATCCTTATCTTTGTAGCTAGTGAGTTGGTTGGCACAGAAAGCATGCTCATGGGTACTGTCATGTAAGGAGCCCGGAAGTCCTAAAGCTCAGGACATGATGGCACTGTGAGCAGACCTTGGAGACCTCGGAACTGAAGAATAGTCTGAAACCATCTGATTCAGTAGCATTAAGGGCATTGCTGTAAACTACACACCTCACCAAATCTCCTATTTTAACATTGTCTAATCCTTTCTTTAGAGCCCTTTTCTCTTTTCTATTCTGAGCATAGACATGGCCAATCAAGGCCAGGGTTCCAGAAGATAGGGGAATGCTTGGCCCACACCCAGGCAAATAGAATTGTGCAGTAATTGAAACAATTCCCAGAGGCAGTTACTTAAGAGGGTTTACATGTCAAACATTTATCATGACTCACTTTCAAACTGTGGTTTGGCTGCCAAGGAAGCAGGAAGTTATACATAACTCTAAGGTGACAGATGAGAAAGTTTCCTGAATTTCAGAATAGAGACTGGAGGCCTTATCTAGAAGACCTGCTGGACTCTCAGCCTGGGTGAGTGGGGTCGACCTTGGTGTCTAGTTTAAACAGGCTTTGAATCTTGGCTTGCCTTCATCCATATCCCTGGCTCCTCTTTCAAGAAGCACTCAAGCTTCCTTCCAGCTTGGATTCCTGGTCCCACCTCTGCACTGACAGCTGTGTGTTAGGATGGAACGAGTGTCACTGACCCTGTCTATGCTGATGCTGACCTGATCTCTCACCAGCAACTGAATATTCCGTTTGTTCTTTTGCCATCTCTCTTGCTGATGATGACTGCCTGCTGTCAAAGGCTTCCTCTCAACCTGTTGTCTACCTGATGTCTTATACCCCATCATACCACTCCCCAGAGCACACAAATGGCATCTTGCTGCAGCAATACTGTAAATCATCACAAATTGGTCTGCACCAAGTTGATCAAAAAAATATTGGACTTATGGAGTAAAAAAGAGCTGTGCCTAGGGAAAAAAAATCATGTTTTTAGTGAAAAAAAAAAAAAGCAGGACATAAAATTGAATAACATAATGATAAATTTAGGCTTAAGAAGTTACCTAGAAGGAATAACAATCTTTAATGTGTATGTGTCTAACAACAGAGCATCAAAACACGTGAAGCAAAACTGATAGAACTACAAGGAGAAACTGCAAGGAGATAAATTCACTATTATAGCTGAAGACTTCAACACCCCTCTATGAGAAATGAACACATTCAGTAGGGAAAAAATCAGTAAGAATATAGTTAAACTCAATACCATCATCAATCAACTAGATGTAATTGACATCTATAGATTACTTCATCCAACGACAGTAGAATACACATTCTTCTCAAGCTCATAGAACATTTACCAAGACAGACTACATTCTGTGCCATAAAACACACCTTCACAAATGTGAAAGAATAGAAATCAGACAATACTTTTAGACAGCAATGGAATTGGACTAGAAATCAGGAACATAAAGATACCTGGAAAATCCTAAAATACTTGAATAGTAAGCAGTGCACATCTAAATAACACCTGGTTCAAAGAAGAAATTTCAAAAGAAATTTTTAAATATTTTTAAATAAATGAAGATAAAATATAATTTATCAAGTATGTGGGATGAAGCAAAAGTAGTGCTTAGAGGGAAATTTATAGCATTGAATGCATATATTAGAAAAGAAGAAAAATCTAAAATCAGTAATCTAAGCTTCATCTTTGGAAGCTAGAGAAAGAAGAGCAAATTCAATCCAAAATGAGCAGAAGAGAAGAAATAAAAATTAGAGAAGTCAATGATATCAAAAACAGGAAAGTAACAGAGAAAATCAACAAACCAAAATATTGTTCTTTGAAAAGATCAATAAAATTAATAAATCTCTAATCAGGCTAAGAAAAAAAGAGAGAAGACACAAATGACTAGTATCAGAAATGAAAGAGACCCGCAGGCGGGGACAGCTTGATGGCAAGCCCAACTGGTGGCTGCGGCATCCAGAGTCGTTTGAACTCTGGGACCTTGAGTCTTGAATCTTGAGTCTTGCGGCGGTCCTCCTGGACCCCCAGCAGCCACCCACGAGGATCAGTTTTGGCAAGCCCGAGGCCGGCCCTGGATCCTTTTGCTTTCTGCAGGAAGAAAAGACACAGTTTTAAGGGATTCACCTGAGCAAAAGCTCTGAGTGGCTCACGGAGGCACCATGTGAGGCTTGGTCACACAGTTAGAGCCCTGTCCAATGACTTGCAACTCTGGGTGTTCAAAAAGGCTTTTACATGATCAGTAGTATAACCTCGTTAGATTGAAAGCAAAACAAGGAAGAGTCAGAAAATGCAAGCTGTATGATTCCTCCTAGTTTAAATCTGTGTGTGCACCTGCATGTGTGTGTGTGTGTGTGTGTAAAAGAAATAAAAGAAGGGACATCACTACAGATATCATGGACATCAAAAGGACAATAAAGAAATACTATGAACTACTATGCCCATGAAGTTAATAACCTAGATGAAATTGACCAATTCATTGAAAGACACAATCTGCCAAAATTCACACAAGAAGAAAAAGACAATTGGAATAGACTTCTATGTATTAAAAAATTGAATCAACAACTTGTCTTCCAAAACAGAAAGTACCAGGCCCAGGTAGATTCACTGGGAATTCTATCAAACATTTGAGAAGAAAATTATACCAATTCTCTAAAATTTCTTCCAGCAGATAGAAGCAGAGGAAATACTTCTTAATTCATTTTATAATCTTAGCATTACCCTACAGCCAAAACCAGATAAAGACATTACAGGAAAGGAGAACTACAGACCAATATCTCTTATGAACATAGATGCAAAAATCCTTAACAAAATATTAGCAAACCAAATCCAACAATGTATACAAGGAATTATACACTATAGCCAAGGTGCATATATCTCAGGTATGCAAGGCTCATTCATTAATATAATCCATCACATCAACAGATGAAAGAAAAACAATCACATAATTATATTGATAGATGAAGAAAAAGCATTTGACAAACTCCAACACCCATTCATGATAGAAACTTTCAGTAAATTAGGAATAGAGGGAGAATTTTCTCAACTTGATAAAGAACATCTAAAGAAAACCTATTGCTAACGTAATTAATGGTGAGAAACTACATGCTTTCTTGCTAGGTAACCAGAAACAAGGCAAAGATATATGCTCCCACCACTACTTTTCAACATTGTATTGCAAGTCATAGCTAATGCAATAAAACAAGAAAGGGATATAAAAGGTATACAGATTGGGAATAAATAAATAAAACTGTCTGTTTGCAGATGACATGATTGTCTATGCAGAAATCTTAAAATATTGACCAAAAAATTTCTGGAACTAATAGATGATTATAGCAAGGTTACAGGATGCATTAATATATAAAAGTCAATTGCTTTTCCAAATACCAATAATAAACAAGTCCAATTTGAAATTAAAAGCACAATACTATTTATATTAGCACTCCCTAATAATGAAATACTTAGATATAAATCTAATAAAATATGAATGAAATCTACATCAGGAAAACTACCAAAATCTGGTGAAAGAAATCAAAGAATTGAATAAATGGAGACATATTCCATGTTCACAGATAGGAAGACAATCTTATCAAAATTTCAATTCTTTCGTACTTGATTTATAGATTCAAGGTCATCCCAATCAAAATCTCAGCAAGTTATTTTGTGGATATCACAAACTGATTCTAAAGTTTACAGAGAGGTGAAAGACCCAGAATATTCAACACAATATTGAAGAACAACAAAGTTGGAGAACTGACATTACCTGACTTCAAGACAGTAATCAGACAGCGTAGTGCTTGTAAAAGAAGAGACAATTAGATCAACAGAACAGAACAGAGAACCCAGAAACAGACCCACCTAAGTGTAGCCAACTGATCTTTGACAAAGGAGCAAAGGCAATACAATAGAGAAGGGATGGTCTCTTCAACAAATGGTGCTACAGCTGGACATTCACATGGAAAAAATGAATTTAGACATAGACCTTATACATAAAAATTAACTCAAAATAAAACATAAACCTAAATGTAAATGAAAAACTATAAAAATCCTAGAAGATGGCAGACAAGAAATTCTAGGTGACCTTGGTTAAGGCAATGACTTTTGAAACATAACACCAAAGGCATGATCTATGAAAGAAATAATTGATAGGCTGGACTTCATTAAAATTAAAAACTTCTGCTCTTCAAAAGACTCTGTCAAGAGAATGAGAAGACAAGCCACATAATAGTATAAAATATTTTCAAAGACATCTGATAAAAGGATTATTATCCAGAATATACAAAGAACTTTTAAAACTCAACTATAAGAAAATGAACAACCTGGTTAAAATATGGGCAAAATATCTGAACAGACACTTCACCAAAGAATATATACGGATGGAAGATGAACATATGAAAAGATCCTCAATATTATATGTCATTAGGGAATTGCAAATTAAAACAGTAATGAGATATCACTACACATTTATTAGAATAGCAAAAATCCAAAACTCTAACACCACTAAATGCTGGTGAGGATGTGGAGCAACAGGACCTCTCATTCATTGCTGGTAGAAATGCAAAATGGTACAGCCACTTTGAAAGACAGTTTGGGAGTTTCTTACAAAATTAAATATATTCTTATATACAATCCAGCAATCATGCTCCTTGGATTTTACCCAAATGACTTAAAAATTTCTGTCCACACAAAAACCTGTATATGAATGTTTATAGCAGCTTTACTCATAATTGCCTTAACTAGAAGCAACCAGGATGCCCTTCAGTAGATGAATGGATAAACTGTGGTGCATCCAGACAATGGAATATCATTCACCGATAAAAAGAAATGAGCTACCAAGCCGTGAAAAGACACGGAGGAACCTTACATGTACATTACAAAATGAAAGAAAGTAATCTGAAAAGGCTGCATACTATATAATTCCAACTCTATGACATTCTGGAAAAGGCAAAACTATGGAGACAGCAAGAAGCTCAGGGGGTGGGGAAGAGAGGGATAAATAGGCAGAGTGCAGAGGATTTTTAGAGCACTGAAACTAGTATGAATAACATGTGAATACATGTTGTCATACATTTGTCAAAACCCATAGAATGTACAACACCAAGAGTGAACCCTAATGTAAACTGTGGACTTTAGGTGATAATGATGTGTCAGTGTAGGTTCATTGATTGCATCAAATATTCCACTGTGATGCAGGATGCCAATAGTGGGGGATGCTGTGCGTATGTGTGGGCAGCGGGAACATGGGAACTCTCTCTACCTTCCTCTCAATTTTGCTGTGAACCTAAAATTCCTCTAAAAAATAAAGTTATTTAAAAACAAACAAACAAACAAATAAACAAACAAAAAACCCAAAACATTAAAAGGAGCAGCACATAAAATAGTATCGCCTAGCATAGACTTAGTCTGGAGAAAAGGACACTGCCATGTTATTAGTGACTATCTCTGGATGATGTGATTTTTTATTTTATATTTTATTTCGTCTTTCTGAAAATTTTATAAAGAATGTGTGATACTTCGATAATCATAAAAACAACATTTATTTTTACATAAGAGGAAATGAAAGAGCATAGACTGAACTCAGAGTTGAATTCAGTTTAGCCTCTACTCCTTCCTAGTATATGACCCAGCAAGGCACTTATCATTGCAAACCTCAGTTTCAGCACCTGTAAATTCAGGTTGTTCATTTTCTTATAGTTGAGTTTTAAAAGTTCTTTGTATGTTCTGGATATACTCAGTGGTTTGTGATGTGTGTGAATATAAAACTATACAAGAAATATGAATGTGTAAGGCATCTAGAGGATGCTCAATGTGGATTAATTTCTGAGCCCCTTAAGGATATTTGGGTGTTTATGGGTTCCTAGGAGATTTTGCTGGGCTACACAAGGCATTTTGTTCATTGTTCTCCCTTTCTCATCCCAGCACCCATGCTGGGCCTAGGCAGCCCACCCCCACATCCATCAAGCTCTTCCATTTTGGAGGAGAGAAGGGCTCCCCAAGAAAGGAAGCTATAGTAAACATTTCTACTTTGAAAACCCCAGCAAGGCTCTAGAACTAGCTGATTTTTGTTCCTTTGCTCCCTCCGCCATCCTGTAAACATGTTTCTGTGCTTCCTGTCCCAGCCTGAGAGAGAAGCCAAGGGCAAGCGTCACCGGAAAACGGCTTCAGGGCCAGAGTCTAATGCGAAGATTTGGAGACCAAACAGGCTTTTGACAGACAAGAGGGGGACTGTTGCAAGCAAGGGCAGCAAGGAGGGGTGCCCAGAGCCGCAAGGAGGATGGAAACAAACAACTTAGTCTCCCAAAAAGCCTGTGCCAAATCAGGCAGAATTGAGGGAGTCATGGGCGGGAATGCAAGCTGGCCCCCTCCCACTAAGACTGAGGTGTGGAATGTGAAAGGAAGGTGAACAAAATGTAATCAAGGGACTTTGGTTCTTATTCACATTCAGTTTTACTCTGAGGCATTCTAAACATGGCGAGAGCAAAGCCTATTTGGAAAGGATTGTTATCTGAGGCCAGGGCAGGATGGAAGGCATGGGGGAGGCACCCAGGGTGGGGGTGATGGCTGACAGCTCAAGAGAGCATTCCAACTTGGAGATAAGTAAAGGCAGAAGGTCAGGGATGATTCAGTGGAAGTCTAAAGAACTGCTTGTTTCACTCCTGATGTGAGTTGAAATGAGATAAATAAAAGAGAACTTTCGATGTTACATTGGTCCTTTCGTAATGCTGGAATAGAACAGTTGTTGTCAGATTTCCCTTAAAGACAGGTCCTCTTACTCTGAAATTTTAATTTTAATTTCAGAAAACTTGCCTATTCTTTTTTATTTCTCTAATTTTCATTGGCAGGATAGGATTTTAAGCACTAAGAAAATTTGAATTAAAACTATCAATGATGGTCATATTACTAGGGCTGTTCATGACAGGAGTGTAGCAATAGATGACAACAAAATTCTATAGCACTTTTAATGACAAACTTGACTCCCTTGTCTTTGTCACCTTTGTCACCTGCCTCTAACCAGATTTCCTCTTGTTTTGTGGGCGTTTTCTGTGCTTTTGGGGTACAAGCCATTTTTTGATGTAGAGACGGAGGAGGATGGTGAAATGCACCTTCAGCATCATCTATAAATGTCCACCGACGACCGGGGAGTAAAAAGAAAGACGTGACTCATACCCTACTTTCAATGATCTTATAATGTGCTCTAGGGAAATGTAAGAGCCTTTGACATTTTAAATAGATGGACCATGAGGTTATGGAGGATACCGCTGAGAGGCGAATGGGTCATTTCTGAGCCTAGTGCAATATTCTGTTGCAGACTCTCCCTGACCTTCCAGGATCACTATATTAACTCATCAAAATATTGTTTTGGAGGAGTAATTAGGACTTTTCTTTGCACTTGCTGTTTTCCTCTTCTATAACGCTCTTACCCCATATGTCGACATGGCTCACCCCCTTGCCCATCACCTTCAGGCTTTTGCTCAAATGTCATCTTCACAGTAAAACCTTCTTTTAGGGATTGAATCGTATCCCTACAAAAGATGTTGAAGTCTTAAATTCCAGTACCTGTGAATATGATTTTATTTGGAATTAAGGTCTTTGAAGATGATCAAGGTAAGAGGAAATCATTAGTGAGGGTGGGCCCCTAATCCAATAGGACTGGTGTTCTTACAGAAAGGGGAAATCTGGACATGGAGACAGACAACGTACAAAAGAAAGATGAGCAGAAGACACAAGGAGAGGATAGCCATCTATCAGTAAAGAGATGCTTGGGGTTACCAGAAGCTATGAGTCGGACATGGAACAAATTCTCCCTCACAGTCCTCAGAAGGAACAAACCCTGCCAACACCTTGATTTCAGACTTCTGTGACACAATACATTTCTGTTATTTAAGCCACTAAGTTTGTGGTACTTTATTATAGCAGCCTCAGGGAGCTGATACACCTTCCTTGACCCACGCTATTTAAAATTGCACACTTCTTTTCTCCAGAGTACTTAATACTGTCAAATATACTATATATAGTTATTTACTTATTTACATATGTATTTGTTTATAGTCTGTCTCCCTCTACTGGAGTGGAAGAACCATAAAGGCAGAGATCTTGTACATATTCTTCATGTATTCCCAGCACCTAGAGACAACACTGTCCTTTCTCCCGTCGAGCTCTAGTAGGCCCTCTCTGGTCCTCCTCTGGCCCTGCCTCACCCCATCAGGTGATGAGTTTGTATGGATGTGCCACACAGAGCCCTTTCCCCTCCTTTGAGACCTACACCAAGAACTACACTTTGCAATTATCTGCACAAATAGCCTCAAGCCCACCTCCAGAGCCTACATAGACCTCTATCTCAGGTCCATCCTTCTGTGACTTTAGCCAAGAGGTGTGAACAGAACTTAGACAGGCTGGCTGGAGTATTCACAGTTTGCACATGACCCTTCCTGATGTGGAATGAAGTGTCAGGTATGAGAGGAGGAGGGGAGTGGCCAGAGGCCAGGGTCTTCATTTGTCCTTTACTTCATGCCCCACAAAATGTAGGGAATTAAGAGTGAGTCGCAGGCACTCAGTGAATATGAATAAATGAATAAATAAATGTGCAAGTTACTTTTATAAGCTGTTTCTTTTCTTTGACTCACACCGTCCTTTAACTAAAGAGAACATCAAAACCTCAGTGATGCAAATTGAAAGCAGAGCATATTCCTTGCTTTCAAACTTGACCCAGCCTTCTGCAACTGTGCAATAGACTGAGACAAGGCCCTTCACCCCATCACCTAGTGCCCTTCATCTCTGCAGCCTAACTCCCTTCCCCACTTCTTTTCTGCCCTCCCCATTGACCTATTTAGTCCCCTCCCTCTGGGGGTAGGGATAAAGGGACAGTTGCATCAATCATACCAGAACATTAATATTATATATAATGGGAGAGACTTCCAAAAGCATTTGCATTAAAAGAATTGTAAGGAAAGGTTAATAACTTTACTAAAAGAATGAATTTCTAATGAGGAAATATGGGAGGGATGATCTGTGTCATCTAGAATAGATTTTGGAGCTTGTTATCACCTATCCTGCTTATGGCCCGTCTGGCTCCTGTCACTCAGGTCAAACCCGAGTAGAAACTGCTTCCTCTGCCAGTAAACTGTTGGGAAGACGATTTTATTTTGGATGCTCACCAACCTTGTTGGCAATTTCTCCCATGTGAGGAATACTCATTTGATCATGTTGGAATGTAAAAGAGATTTAAAATCCATTTTTTAAATGTAATTTGTGACAGTGAGATGAGAATATTAATTTTAATTACCAACCACGGCTTCCTGATCCAAGAGCAGCCTCTGTCATTTCACAGGAAGAAGATCCTAGAGATCTCTAGCTCGGAAGACCTATTGTGGGTTCTCGCAGAGCTTCTAAGGACTGTGGGTTTGAGTGCTCAGAGCTACATGTAACCTGATCCCTACAAGTTCTGTGGCTGCCCTACAGCTTTGATGTTTTGCAATTAGCTCACCAACACAGCCCAGAGAGGGACAGGAGCTAGGTCTGCTGGCTTTCGACAAGTGAAGCGCACACACAAAAATGTCTTTGGGGCGTTATCAAACGAAATGAGTGTATGAAGGATGTATATGGACAGAATAAGCGTTTCGTGTTTTTTTCTTTTAGAAGTGAAGACTAAAGACTGGATTAAAAATTTATGACATTTTCACAACTAAACTGCATTAAAACAATTGTTAAAATATGTTGAAAACTAATAAATCTATTTATTGAGCAGTTATTATGTGCAATGTTCTTTATGCAAGTCATTCACTGCTCATAGGGAACTGCTGTGGTGGGAATGATAATTTTCATTCTCTATAAGAGAAAACTAAATAAAACTTTTATCTATTTTAAAAATAAAAGTATAATGATCTCACCCAAGGACACACAACTAATCATCCAGGAAGTGGCAGATCTATCTAACTGCACAGCCTGTGCTATTGACCACTAAATTACTCTGCCTTTCTGATGTGGTTACTTTCTTACATTCAATTATTTCATTCTGCAAATGAGTGTGGAATGTCTACTCTGTGCCGGCACTTTACTACATTCTGATGACTACAATGGTAGACAAAATTAGACTCGGTTCCATACTCAGAATGAATAGGCTAGTGAGGAGACAAACGATCAAATACCCACACATATGAAAATAAAATTGCATGTGCGACAAATGCTATGAAGGAGAGACACAGGATACCACACCTGTAATGCTTCATTTTTAAAATTTCTATATTATTCTATAATTGTTTTGTATGTATTAGTCTTGTTACTTAAGATGATTAAACTCTCTTTAGTTAGAACTATACCTTAGAATTGAATTTAAAATTGAACTTCCACTGTGCTGGACACACAACAGATTCTCCGAAAATACCTGCTAGATGTGGGGAAAAGTCTTTTTTATCTTAACAATCCAAGCATTTCTCACGAAATATTCTTAAGTATGGAGATGATGGTGTGCTAAATTTCTGATCAAAAGCTTCTGATGCTTGGCAAACCAGAGCTGAGGATAGAATGACTGGTACTATTTTATTAGTCAGATTTTAAATGTGAGCTCATCCACCCCACATCCATTCACGGCATGACCATCCCCAGTTCAACTCAGCAGCAGCACAAAGAAAGAGGTGAGGCTGATCACAGAAAGTGAGTTGGAACTGAGCTTCTCAGATAGATAGTTGGGAGCTTGGGTACTCTGTACACATGACAATATATCAAAGAGTGCTCCTTCTGCCACATCTTAGTGCTCACTGAATTCATTATTTCTTCTTCAGTCTTATTTTATGGAACTTATTACTTCTCAACATATTATATATCTATTTGTATTGTCTGTCTCCTCCAACAGGAAAGTAAACTTCCTTAGAGTAAGGACTTTTTATTTGTTTTCTTTTATTTTTGTAAACATTTTATTGAAGTAAAGCAAAGATACAGTGAGTGTACAAATCAGAAGTGAACAACTTGATAAATTTTTGCAACATAAATACACTCAGATAATCAGCACTTGGTTATATGAGAGGAAATATAACCAGCACCCCAGAATCCCCTTCACACCCCCCACTCCCAATACTGTCTTAGTTTCGTGCCCTGCTTTCTTCCAGCACCCCCTTCAGTACCCAGCATGTAATAGGTGCTTAATAAATAATTGCTAAATAAATTCATCCATTTATTCATTAATATTTATTAGTGGCCTAATCTATGCCAGCTACTGTTTAAAGTGTTGAATACACAAAAATAAGATGCTCTTTCTTTCTGTAAAAATTCAAGTGAACCCTCAAAGGGCAACTGGGAAACAGTGTACCTGAAGCCCTGTGGAAAACAGGCTACTTCGAGAAGGAAATTTTTCCTTTTCCTCTCTTAGTTCTTCTGGCCTATGAAATAATTAGAATGACACAAAACAGAATAAGAGAAAATAACCAAATTTAATTATGTGTGTAGGTACTGGGGTTCCATAAGACATAAGAACAAACTGGGCAATTGAAACTTCTATGCCATCTTGAGCTAAGGAGAAAAGAGGGTTGTGGTTTGGGATTACACAGGGGAGTCAGGCTATTCATATGGAGCTGGAAAAGCATATTTTTGGTAAACTACTATTTTCCAGGCTACCTATAACAATAGGGCACAGAGAGAACTTTGATCAAATGGGCCTTGCTGGATTCCTCCCTTTCTAATACAACTAGTTCATATTAAACTATAGTTATCTGTGATAATAGTTCCCTTCCTAGATCAAGTCCTCAATCTAAACTTTTTTAGGCAGTTAGGGGTAAGGTCAAAGGTTCTCGAGTTTTGTTTCTTAAAAATAACCAGCTTTTTCAACTGTAATTGAAAAATTAAAAAATTAAAAAAGGAAAAACATAACCAGCTTAAAATAATTAATATTACAAAGAAGCATATTTTGGGGTAGCAAACTCTGCTTCCTTTCAGAAGGAATGTAGCCTGTAGCTCTGCAGAATTTCTATGGTGGTCTGAAGTTTGGGATATATGGTCAACTCTCTTGATGTAGGTGGTCCAACTTAGTTAATATTTACCAGCTATTCACATTTCATAGCAAAAATGGTTTACATTTCTGGTATAGTTCTTAACAGAATCATTGAGTGTTAAAAGCTAAAAGGGGTCTTCATTGATCATCACATCTAAACCCCGATTGTATTAGTTAGGAATATTTCAGTTGCAGGTAACAGAAATTCTAACTCCAAACAGTTTATAAATAAAGGGACTTTCCTAGCTCATATGACAAAAGTCCAGATATTGAGCCTGGTTTTGATTCTAACAATGGTCTAGTTTATTTTCACTTTTTTCTCTGCCTTTCACCCAAGGCTGGCTTCTCTGTAGTTACAAGATGATTACCAGCAACACTCATGGACTTAAACTTTTTCATTCGTGGCCAAGTGGAAATGAGAATCTCTGTAGGTCACTTCCATAGAAGAGTAAGAAAGTTTCTTTTCTTGCAGATTCCAACAAGTGTAATTTCATCTTGCATTTTATTGACTTGGAATGCAGTACTTGCCCATATTTGATCAATCACTGTGGCCATCAGGATGACAAGGTATAATAATTTGTTTAAACCAAACAGGGTGTGCCCCTTGTGATGGTAAATTTGATGTGTCAGCTTGACATGGGATTCCCAGATATCTGGGCAAGCATTATTCTGGGTGTATCCATGAGGGTGTTTCTGGATGAGATTAACATTTGAACTGGTAGACTGAACAATGCAGATTGCCTTCCCCAATGTGGATAGGCCTCATCCAATTTGTTGGAGATCTAAGTAGAACAAAAGATGTGGATAAGGACTAATTTGCTCTCTCTTCCTGTTTTTGAACTGGGACATTGGTTTCCTCCTGTACTTGGACTGGAACTTAAACCATTAGTTCTCCTGGTTCTCCAGATAGCAGAGGACAGACTGTGGGAGTTCTCAGCCTCCAAAATCACATGATCCAATTTATAATAAATCTCTATATCTATATCTATATTTATATCTCTATATATCTATATCTATAGATAATATATATAGATAGATACATAGACATCTCTATCTCTATCTCTATCTCTATATATAGATATCTCTATTTAGATCTCTAACAAATTGGATGAGGAAAGGGAAAACATAGTACTATAATGATATTTCTAGAATTATGTCCAAATTAGCCATTGGTTTACACAAGAGAGATTATTTTCTGTTCATTAATTTCAATGCCAATCGAACCATGTTGGCTATCAGACCGCTTCATTTTTTGTCTACTAAAATGTTTCCCCAAACTAGTTAGCAATGCTTTAAATAAAGCCTCTTCTAGGTGACTACAACTGGCTTTTTCTCTATCAGAACATTCAATGAGAATCTCTTGAACAACATGTTAGCTAATCTCCAAAGGGGTACAGGGATTTGAACTCATAATCCATATGAGGCAGGGCATAAACAAAAAGATAACTGAGAACGAGATATGCTAAGTATCAGATATACCTTAATGACAATACAGAAAGAAATTCAAAGACTTCTAATGACCTGAATGGTGAAGATCTCATGGAGGAGGTGAGATTAGAATTAAGACCATAAGAAAGGGGAAGAAATGGTATTCAGAATGGGAAAAAGGCACAAGGACAGGTAAACAATGACAATTACTTGGCTATCTTTATAGGAAAGAATTAGGAGACAATATCATAGGGTGAAGTAGGGCATGTTGTAGAGAACTTTAAATGGTGTAACTTGATACTATTTAACATTTCTTAAGCATATTCTATGTACTGTATAAAGTACTGAACAAAGTAGGAGAAAGTAGTCACAGGTAAATGTAACAAAAGATCTCAAAGATGTTACAATCCAGAATGGGAGACATGAAAAAACAAGTAATGATAAAACTCTGAGGAATGAAATTAGAACTAAATAGACATACAATAAGTAGTTGTGTAATGGGAACACAACTGGGGTGTATTCTTTCCATAGAATTAGAGTAAACATTTGTTTTGGTAAGTTTTATATCTAAATGGAGGACTGGGAGGTATAATAAAGGGTTGAGTAGTCTGATAAAATCTACTTCAAACTTTCGACCTTAGCTTAAGAAACCTTTCTATAAGCTCCATGTTATCTCTTTGGATCATTACAGAAACATTCTATTTCTTGGATGACACCTTAAGAAATCTGGCTTAGAGTGCAAAGACATGGGTTCAAGTCTCTCTTATTTATACAACTCTGAGCAAGTCATTCACTCTATCTAAGCTTTAGTTTCCTTATATATAAACTGGGGAAATAATTTTATATATATATATATATATACACACACACACACACATATATATATATAATATACCTTTTTTAAGATCTCAGAAATGTAACAAATCCAACATTGCAAATATTGAAATGTATCAAGATAAAAAAGCCTAATATTTTAAACCAATCTGCAAATGTTACAGGTAGAAAATTTCATATGCCAAATTCATTGTAATTACATAAGTGTAATGTGATTATATAAATGACATATTTTTCAAATCTGTGATATTTAAAGGTTTGGTTATACCATACTTATGAAATAAGATTCCTGAAAAATTGCTTATACAGTACGTTGGTAAGTTAAATTATTTAATGGCCATAAAATGTTATTATTTACAGGAACTTCAAGGTCAAGTTAATGAAAGAAAGAATTAAGCACTAAGTATAATGGGAACCAGGAAATTTACTTATACAACAAATATTTGTTGAAAGCCTCCTTTGTGCCTGGTACTCCAAACCATGCTCAAAAATTTCTCTTTTATTATGGGACATAAAATTTTTTAAATAAATACAAATAATTCTAATGGAAATAATGGGAAGTAGTTGAGAATAAGGACTGTAGGAGAGAAGTGCAGTATGGGTACTACTTTCAGGATGGTAAGAAGAAAGTAAGATTCTGATTCAAAAGGGAGGAAAACAGATTTTGGTAACATTAGTTTCTCAAGTTTGCTGAGAATATTCCTAAGTGAATACTGCTTCAAGTGAATGATTAATTCCTATCTTATCTAATTTAAAAATCCATATGCTCAGCTACGTGGTTTGGTTTTAAAAAGATATACTTTCTTTACACTGGAGAAGAATTTAGAAAAAATTCCAAAATAATGCAATAAAAATGATAAGTAATTTCTTTAAAAATAATAAGAACAAAATAAATAAATATTCCATAGAAATAGAAATTGTTAGTTCATCATCAACAAAAGCTCCTAATGAAATACTAAACAATATACTTGAGACAAAATAAAACAAAAACAAAACAAAACAGTAATCCTATAGGGAATGCTTGAGATGCAAAAAGTATAAAGAGCAAAGAAAGTGGCAAATGCAAATGAACATTGATAATATAGAATTGTAATTAATAGTTTTTTATTATGTTTTAAAAGTTGAATTAAAATATATGAAAAAATTAACTTACAAGTAGGTAAGGGGAAACAGAATCGAAGTATTCTAAGGTCTTTGTATTGCCTTGGAGGAAAGTAAAGATATTGATTAACGAAGACTTCGGTAGGTTGGAAATTCTGGGGTAACCACCAAAAGAATAGAAAAAGAGTATATAACCTCCAAATTAGTGTGTGTGTGGGAGATGGAATAACTTAAAAATTTCAATTAAACCAAAAGGACACAATAGTATGAGCATCTAAGATCACACCATTTCCATCTATTTTTGAGGTATGTTGGGGACATGAAAAGAGGAGACTGCCCAACTCAAATGATTCTGCCTTGGCCACATCTATGCTATCTGCCTGTCCACAAAGGGTAAAGACCCCTGACTCCAACTGCACTAATCAGATTCTCTCACAGAAACTTAAGAACATACACATAGATGATAAGTTAGCAGGGCTGAAACACATGACAGCAGCAGCCCAGAAAAAGTATCCATGAGCTCTGTGTCTCCCCAAGGTCCCTGGAGGAGCCCTGGTCCCTGTCCTCCTGTCCTTCCCAAGGCCTCGCTGGTCAGCTCCTCCTTTGAGTCTGTGAGGTTTCCCACGTGCTTCCAATACATTCTATCATCAAACCTTTCCCCTACATCCTCTTTTTTCCTTGCTTAATTGACCTCGATTTGCTTGAAACAAAAGAAATTTAACTGATGCCAAGAATTATTGTGGCTTATGCCAGATATATTTTCACTCTCCTACACAAAAATCCAAATGTTTGGCATAGATGGTTAAGTTGTCTTCTTAGCAACAACTTAACCTGAAATGACGCTGAATTCTTTAACTATCATCAAATATTCAAGATGTAGCCCATATGGAGTGGGCATTCCATTGGAGGGCCTTGGCTCCTACTTAATGCTCCTTTTGAGGCCATACTTACCACATTGTTATACCTTCCAAAACATATCCAAAACCACAGCACATTAATGAGAAAACTGTTTTATCGAAGCTCCTCTGGAGTCTCTGAAAGAGAGATCACATTCCATACATATTTAACCCATTACCCTATCAGACATCATTTCTCTTCTCACCAAAGAGCCCACCTCTGCCAGTTGCCTCTTCTCTCCTCTTTCTTTCCTCCCGCCCAACTTTAAAACTTCTCTTAAGAAAGTCAGCCTTTGCCCTCAGCTGTATATCCATTTAGCAGAACAAAACGCTGGTAGTTAGCAGCGTTTTAGGGCTGGAGATCTTGGTTCTTCTACTACCCTGTGATCTTCCTCAATAACTGTGAGTCCCTCAAGGGTGGGAACTCTATATCACTCCTAACACCTTGATTAGTGCCTGGCACGATAGGCTTTTCATAAAGAGTTGTTGAATGGATTTTGTACATGTTTGTGCACCTCATAGAGACTAGAAATGTGCATCACATGAAATATGTGCTTGATAACTGGTTCTTGAACAGATAACTGCATCACCACTATTGGAGCCTGTAAGAATACTAAAGGTTGTGACACTGGACTAAGAACTACAATGTATAAAGTTAGAGGTAATCAAATTAATAATGAGCATACTAACAGAATAGACCATTAGCTCAATTTAACCATTGATTAAACTATGATGCTTTAGTGTTCTATGTGAAGGGTGAGAACCATATGGAAGAAAGTTTGAAATTGAGAAGATCAGTCTACTTTTCTATTTCAAAGATGGTAGAAAAGTAGATAAACCATGGGGAGGACTTCATTTCTATGGATATATATCTAAAAACAAAATCACTATTGGCTTAAAAGTAAAATTCAGACAGTATCTATACAAGGCTAAAATATCTAATCTAAGTAGAATTATGAAATAAAATACAGGACATTGGGTTAAATTTGAGTTTCAGATAAAAGACATATAATTTTTTTTTTAAGTATAGTATGTCCTAAGTATTGTATGGGACATATTTACACTAAAAAAAAAAAAAAAAAAAAAAAAAATTCCTTATTTATCTCAAATTAAAATTTGACTGGATATCTTATATTTTTATTTGCTAAATCTGGCAACTCCAAATCTATGGAAATATATACTCAGTCCATTGTCTAGATATCTGACCTGTGTGTCAATTGGATAAATTAATCTTTTTTTCATATAGATGTCTGGCTATTGTATTAAGTGTTAAAAGCCCACTTTTTCTAATCCTTACATCTCTTCACTCCTTTCCTTTCTTAACTGCAAGTGTTCAGTTGAAAGAAAAGTCTTTTCTTGCTATCCCCCCAATTCACAAGGACTCAAGGACCAGAGCTTCTGAGTAATTCAGTTATTATTGACTTTCAGTGAAGGTGACATTGATAAAAGGGGTCAAAATGACTACTCTGGATATTAAAGATCTCAAAGTGTGAAAAAGCTCAAAGTGACAAAACCAAGTCATCCTTGATATGTTTTCCAATCTGAGTCACGCAGCCCTGGCCATAAGGGACCATGCCAGAAAAGCCAATCTTAAGGAATGTGTTCATAATTTTTCATAACAAATAATGACCAATGTGGGCAAAAGAAACAAAGATGCTCTCCATATCCACAAATGCTGGGATTGAAGGTATGAAATATTGGTGGAAGTGGAGGAGAGGAAATTGGACAAAATACAGAGGAATTTATACAGCAACAAAAAGTTGTAATTGGGCTTGATGCCATTTTGTTGTTGTTGTTGCTGTTGTTGTTGTTGTTGTAGTTCAGATATATATATATGGAAACTTCAACCCATTTTAGTTAGTGGTAAGGCCTATCTAGATTAGAAGAAAGTTTGATTTAAAGGTCCTTTAAAAAAGGATTAATTCTATTCTCTTCAAGTATATATTCTAATTGGAATTAGATTGACCAAGTGGAACTGTTAAAAGTCTTACTTTAATGAATAGGTAAGAGTAAGATACATGATCAAAATGACAAAAAGCCACCCTAAGCAGGGATTGACTTCTTATGGCACTACTACATAATTCATATTAATTAAGATAAATAATAACAAAACAAATTTGTTATAAATTTATTGGATACAAGTGTGCTATAATTCTTGGGGTGTCTGCCTGGCTCATGAAGATTCTTCTTTTTCTAAAAATGGGTCCAGAATTCAAGAGTGAGCTCTTAATTGACTTAGTTATTCAATCCCTTGTCCATAGCTGATTGGTCCAGGGGCTAATACTTTATCCAGGCTGGACCAATCAGAGTAACTCTCTAAGATTTTTTTCAAACTGAAACTTGAATCCAAGCCCTCTTTGGAGGTGATGAGTCTTGGGAGATCGTAGTACCATGTTGAGGAATCCTAACTGCAGTAGAACGAATCTAACATGTAGAGAGAAACAAAGACATAGAGCATGTGTCCTGTTAATTCCAGTCCCTAGTTCCAGTTGTCCACAAGGCCCAGCTGTTCCCCTCTACCTCCCACTACCATGTGAACTGCTGTGTGTGTTTATCTAACAAATTCTCTTTTTTTTGCCTATGTTTACTATATTCCTGTCATTTGTAATAAAAACACCCTAAATAACATAGCATTGTGTGTCATGTGCTGTGCTGCTTCTTGGGGCATATGGAGATGTATAGAATAGGGCTTTTATCCTTAAGGATGTTACAGTTTTCTGTATCAACTATAATATAGGGTGGAAAGTAATAAATGCTGCAAGAGAATTCAAGAGCTGTAAGAAAGCAAAGATGGGAACAATAACTTCTAGTAAGAGGGTTTCGGGACAACTTCTTGTCTGAAACAGCTTTTGAGCTTACTAAGGTAAGATAAGATTTGATCATGTGGTGATAAGGGAGACAAGCCCTTCAAGACAGAGAAAATAACATGAGCAAAGATTTAGCAGCAGACAACATGAGGTATGTGTGGAAAATAGCCATGCCTAACAGATCAAATCATTTAGCAGCAATGGGGAGACCTGAAGATTTTTAAGCAAGAAAGAAATGTCTTTGGAATAATAAATCTAACAGTGGATTGGAATGGAAGAGAGAATAGGGTTGTGTAGTTAGGAGGTTCTAAGATGAAAATAATAAATGTTCTAACTAAGAGAAGGCCGACAGGGAGTGAAAAGAAAATGAGGAAACTCCTTACTTCAGATAATTTTCAGTAAAGAAGGATATCTGAAGAGCAGGAGGCAGAGATGGGCTGCAAACTCAAGGAGTGAAATAAAGACTATGATAGGTTCTGTGGGGAAGAGGGTATGAGAAGCGGTCAGAAGTGACTAAGGCCCTGCCAAAGGCCACTGAAGGCTTCCTTGAGGTTAAATAATAAGAAGTAAAACCAGCAACCAGGCTCTTCAGTTGGTGGCCTCAAAGCAGAGAAGAGAAAGTAGAAGTTGCAGGTGACCCAGAATGGGGACCTCATGAAGTCTGTGAAAGAGAACAAGCTGGAGGGAGAACCTTATAGAAATGGCCAGGAACAGCCTACTCAAGGGACTGCATGGTTTGAAAGTGAGAAGTCTGTAGCCTGGATAAGAATGCAAGCGAAGCCAGCAGGACACTCAGAAAACAGCAATAAGGGAAGTGATGAAATCATTGGTTCAGTAGGGTCAAGGGAATGTGAGATCCCGCAGAGATGAAAGGAGAATTTTAGGGCTCCAGAGTGTGGACCTAGAGTGGTTCCGTATTATCTGCTTGTGTCTTAATGACATAAAATCAGTGGAGATAAAGGTCTCTAGATCTGAGGCAGCTGAAGACCTATAATAAAAGGTTATCTATGGATGTTTCTAGAATAGAGATGAACAAGAGACTAGAACATCTGAAGAATATCCTTTGAGAGTGGTAGGCAGAAAGAGAAAGGGTTGAGAAAGGTGTGGAAACAGAATGGTAAGGACTTCCATAGAAGTTGTTGAGAGCTAATGATGGAAAAAATAGTCGAAGAAGGAACTTGGGAACAAGGAAGAAGGAGAGGCCCTGAATGGTACATCGGTTTGGAATGGGGAAGGTAAGGGATAGGAGGTATGTGTGTGGAATGCTATGCAAGAAGAAGAGAGAAGTGTCATCCTGCAGATAAAGTCAGATTTTGATTGGAGGAAGGCGATGAAGGGAACATTTGAAGTTAAGATTAAGCATATGGGAAGGTTTATTTTCAAGACATGACTGGTTTCCCCAAATGCCCTGAGGGGAGCTCAGACTGACCCGTAGAGAAACAAGAATGCAGAAGAAAGATGAGTACAATTGATAATTGTCCATAGTAAGTTTAATGAAATGAGGGGCAGCTCAAGACAATAATGATAAGGAAGCAGATATAGGAAGATGGATTCTCCTAAAATTACTTTTAAAAGATTGTTTTCACAAGTGTGCATATATCCTTCCTCCCACTCCTGAGTCCTTTACTTGCTTGGTAAATCATGCTTATGGGTACATATGCATGTATATGTGTGTGTATAGTGTGTGTGTGTGTGTGTGTGTGTGTGTCTCCACGTGTGCGTGCATGCCAGATAAGAAGGGCTCACTGGACTTTTGCTACTTTTGGAGATAAGGGACTTGTGCCCCGCTTTTTGATCACCACAGTAGACAGTTGAGTGTAAAGGATTCCAGAGCAAATACATGCTTCCCTGGCACTCCTATTCAGTCTTTTCAAAAAAAAAAAAAAAAAAAGGAATGTCAGGTCTAAGCAGAAAGTGGAAACAAAGGTTATCTGAGGGCCACCTTGTGAGATAAAGCCCATTTTCCCTTTATGGCTTCTTTTTTCCCAAAGCCTCGTGATCTAAAGGTTATCACCCCTTTTGGCTTCTCCTTACAGCATGGATCTAAGATAACCCTGCTCCACTCATTTTCAAACCCTCCTGGCAGTGCTTTGGGGTAGCCCCTGCTCCAGTGCGCCAGATGCAGAGAGCCCTTTTGGTGAGTCCTGCAGTTAGGGGAATTAGGCCTGGGTCTCAGAGTTGTACCCAGAGCCCAAGAAGGTGTTCCATGCTTCAGATCCCTCCTGGCATTTGTTATCTGTGCCACTAATGGGGCAGCAGCACAGTGCAATGACCAGAGTCTCCAGTCCCAATCACCCATTCATTGGCTGTGTGACCTTTGGCAATTTATTTGAGTTCTCGGACCCTTGGTGTCCTCATTCTGATCATGGGTATGATGGTCATATACCTCATTTGTGATGATTCACAGACATGGAGTATGAGATTAGCATGGCACCTGCCACAGAGTTGAGCGGGTTGCTAATATTATTATAGATTCAATAAGCTTTCAGTGGGAAGAAGAAGGAAGGCAGTGTGTGTGGTGTCACACAGTCCTTGAGTAGTACGAGGACAGGGACGTAGACTGGGAGCACCAGGGTGTCTGTGAGAGCCCAAGTCCTTGGAGAGGAGGAGGAGCTTCACAAACCGAGGGTCTGGAGGACAAAGTCTTCAGGGTGCCCTGGGTTGTGTATTACAAGGTCTCCTGGGACCTCGCTACTCAAAGTGTTGTCTGAACCAGAGCACTGGCATTTCCTGGAAGCCAGTTAGAAATGCGGATTCTCAGCCCCTCAGGGGCCTCAAGAATCAAGAAGCTCTGCTGTTGGGAGCTGAGGTGCTCAGCTGACTCAATATACTTAATCAGCACAACTCTCCAACAATGGTGGGGAGTGCTCACAACCCTCACGTTGCTTGGGGGAGCAAATGAGAGTAGGTGATGGTCAGAGAAGAAACCTCTAGGGCGCTGCAACCTACTCAATTACATTTCACTGGCCCCTCTTTGAGAAGGCCATTAACATGGAAAAAGAGGGGGACAGACTTTTTTGAACACTCAGCAGTGCCTGGTGATTTGACGCTTCAGAAAAGCAGTTGAAACACTTTAAAAGAAGCAAATTAAGGAAGTGCCAAGAGCAAAGGAATCATAGCCTAGGTCAGCCCCATTCAGGCTGCGTTCGCAAAATGCCTAGTGCCATACTCACACGTGTGCATGCCTGTGTGCGCGTGTGTATGTGCGTGTGTGTAAACAATCCTCTCTCATAAAACGCATGCTCAGGAAAAATGTCTGCTTTCATAAACAGAACCAATGTACCTTCATAAAAGGGAATACTATTTTATTAAGACCTCTTCTGAGGGTACAAAAACCCCTCTCCAAAAATATGTAGGGGATTTTTCTTTCCTGTGAAATATAACTGGTTATTGGACCAGTTCTCCGTTTTTCTTTGTCTTGTCCCCGACAGATTTTCTTTGTGTTGTTATTTTTTAACAGAGAACATGAGTTTTCAGTTGACAGAGTCCACACTCAGCTTCTTCACACAACATTACACAAGTGACACAGGCCTCTGGCTGCCCCTGTAAACAAAATGTTCCAGAGTGTTCCAGCAGCAGTGCTACCCCAGCCTGGGTGCTCCCGAATGCCGCTGGAGGTGGTGCAGGTCTGTCCGACTCCCACTCCAGGAAGCAAGTGGTGGTGTGCAGGCCCACTGTGCTGTCAGCAGAGATCCCCTGTCCATCAGCACTCCTCTGGGCTCTGTCCTGTTTCAGTCAGGAATGTTCCTCAGATAAAAAACTGAGAGGAATGCAGGCCCTCAAAGTTACCCAAGATCTATATCATGTGGTGGGCAAGGGCAGATGTACTACCCAAACCACTCAGTGTGAAACCTGAAAAAAATGACATGAACTCATGGAACTGAATCATAGGAAAAGAATGTGCCAATGGTGCTTGCTCCAGAATACCTTTGACCTGGAACTGCAAACAACACTTTATTTCCCCGCTTTGCTCCTCCTATTAGAATGACCCCAGCTACTGCAGATTACTTAACAGTTGTATTTAGCAAGCCAGGGAAGGGACTAGCCAGTTGCAGTAAACTAGCCTTCCTTCAGAGACCTGGATCCTTTTGTCCTCGGCCCCCCCACCCCTTGCGTCCCCTCCTATTCCTTCCTACTGACTGACTCTTAACCCTTTCATTCCAACGCCAGCCTCAAACTAGAACAGACAGAATACAAGGGACGCCACCCAAGTGCGCAGGTCGGAAACTTGGCAGCCTGAAATTCTGCTGTACAAACTTTTTTCTTGGAGCCTCAATATTTTTGATCATTCAATGTTTCCTAATAAAATTATGAAAAGACCCTTGGGGAAAAATTACTTAAGTTTTTCTTTTGTCAGCTCACAGACTGAAGAATGGGCACAAGTCAAATCTTTGGAAAAAGAGGGCTGATGGGTGACACAGAAAGACCAACCACTCTCCCACATCCACTAAAATAAAGCAAAGGAATGGAAAAGGACATACACCACGAGAACACGGTTAACAGAAGAGAGCCCAGAGGTGAAAGTGCATGTCTTTACCTCAGCTGTGAATAAAATTAAAGGTCATGATAATGAAAACCCTCGATGCTGATTCAATCAAATGTGAGTCTGAGGAGAGGAAATGTGTGGGGCAGGTGGTGCAGACGAAGAGCTCTAGACCTCTATCTTCCATACAAGAACGGTAATAGCCTATACCTGAAACTGAAAATCGAGAAGTAGCTGAGCAGGCCTTGTATTTTAGAAATACCAAGTAAAGACCAGAAACAGCTTAAAAGAGGAGGAATTAGAAGTAGAGGAACGCGGCAAGGACTTTTGTTTTCTTTTCAAATTCTAGCAGTTGGTTTTGACTTATGTAATGTTTTTTCATAAAAAAAAAATTCAAATCTAAAAATATGAAAGAAATGAGAAGGAATAAAAGAGAAATGCTTCTGATTTCAGGTTTCTATCCAGGACAGGCTCAGCTGGGTTGTTGTAAAAGCCTGAGCCATTCAGAGGCTGAGTGGGTTGAATTTTCATCACCACACCCTGGAGAGGAGAGCAGAAAGCCCTGCTAGTGTTTTTCTCAAGAAGTATGACAGAAGACAGAATTCTCCATTGTCCCTGTTTGGCTTGAAAGGATGCCAAACCTCGGTGACTCTATGGACTCTAAGCTACAGGTCTGGGGGAGTTAGGGAGAAAGAGAGCCAGTTCCAGTGTTAGAATTCGCATCTTCTTTGCTTTCCAATCTTCCTATCTTCCATGTTCTAGGACTCCACACACCAGGCAGACCTGGCCTTCCGGTGATTCCTCCCCCCTCGTCTGTACCCCCCCTCCTCCCTTCCACCACCACCCTCTACCACCGCGTCTACACTTGTGGGGCTCAGCCTGCACCTGAAGAGGGCACTGTGTGGCTGATTAGCCGACACCCGGCCAGCTTCAGTGGGTAGGGCCAAGGTGGCTCTGAGTCTCAGTGAGGACTCCACACGCCTTTTTCCCAGAGTGTCTGGGGATCTTGGCTTGCGGGGCTGGGGGTGAACCACGCAGTCTTTTCCTTTAATGAGTAGAAGCACTTTAAAACCCGGCCCCTGGCGGCTAGAATTCCCAGACCATAACTCAGAAGCGATCATCCTATCATCCGGTAGGGGCAGGCATAAAGCCTCAGAGAAAAACAAAAATGCAACACTGTATGGGCAGGCCTTGTAAAAATGTATAAAACGAGAAGAAAATGAGATAGTATAAAGCACTTAATAAAGCCCCTGGTATCTAGTCAGTACTCAATAAAATATTACCACGATAATAATCATTATTACCTGCTTTGAACAGGAAATGTGCTGGAAACTGTGATCAATTTACATTGTGTTCTCTTTTTTTCATCTTTTAATTAATTAAAAATAGTTTAATAAATTCATTGTTTGATTATAAACAAATCCCTGGATTCCAGAGCTTCCAGCTTTATAATGTGTGAAAAACGACAGAGCCGGTGCTGCCCAAACAAGCTGTAAATGAGAGTTGCTGACCTTCTCCAACCCTCTCTCTTTGTCCTACAGCCAATTGGATGTGCTGGCTGCCAGTCCTTTAAGATAACATAATATTCTCCTGAATGAAGCTGTCGCAGTTTCATAATCGTTTCCCAAGTGCTGGATATTTAGATTGTTTCTTACTTTACATTATTTATGATGCTGGATAAGCCTTTTTCCATATTTAAGATTATTTCCTTATGTTAGTCACTATAGAGAAATATTAAAGAGAAATGAAGATTTTGAAAGACTCTTGAATTTTATCCCCTAAGAGTTATACTAATTTATAGTCTCACTGAGAGTGTTCCCATTTTATTAAACTCTTCCTAGCATCAGAGATTAGCATTTAAAACCAATTTCAATTATTTGAAAAATAAATATGACATTTTCTTTTAACTTGTATCTCTTAGACGAGTGAAACTGAACGTATTTTTATGTGCCTGCTAATTAGTTGCATTTAATTAGGTAAACATACATTAGTTGTCTGTGAATTTTCTGTTCATATCCTTAAGGCAATTGTTCCTATTTAGGACCAAATCTGATAAATATAAATATTGATTATCCAGATCCTAAAACATCACACTTTTAATAATTTGGAGTTTTTGCAATATTTTGACTCCTGAGAGAAAGTAGTAGATTATAGACTACATAGATGAAGCGATAAACATAGTGCTGGATCAAAAAAGCCAGACACAGAGGAGCACATTGTGTATGGTTCTATTCTTATAAGCTTCAGAAAAAGGCAGAACTAATCTCTGGTGATAGAGCTCCCAGCAATAACTCTTTGAAAGAGCCATTGGTTGGGAGGGGGCAAGAGGAAACCGTTTAGGAGGCTGAAAAAATAGATATACTATACGTATAAAATATATTTTAAAATATATCCTACAGAACATATAAATACTTAAGAGCATACAAATACTAAGATAAAATATATATTAAATCTATATAAAAACATATTAAAATTTCCCTAAGATTAATACATTTTACCATAGCTATATTCTCTTCCCTGCCTCTTCCTCTCTCTCTCTCTCTCTCCCTCTCTCTCTCTCTCTCTATATATATATGTATATATATATATATATATATATACACACATATGTGCAAATACTTTTTTCTCCACAAACCTACTTTTACAACCTCCAAGAAGCATCCTAGGGCCAGAATTCTGAGGATCCCACAGTTGCGCAGGGGGTTGGCAGAGTCACTGCAGAGTTTAAGGAAGAGGCAGCAGGAAGCCTCTTCCCTTGTATTTATCCCTTGTATGAGAAATTAAGAGAGACAAAAGTTCGTTGTGAATCTAGAAAGGAAAAGAAGCTAGATTTTCACCAGGCTGCGAACAAGGAAATATTATGAAGTCTTTAAGATTTCAGTGCTCACAGACTACAGACAATGTAAAACGAGGCGTGGAGTGAGAACAGACTAGAAACATCTGAGAGGAGAGGTGGAAAGCTGGCTGAGCTGACATTTTGCCAGAGACCAGGGTGTCTATGGAAGATCTCAGGTTGGTCTTCTAGAACCCCTCTTGAAAAGAAGCAGAAAAGATGCAGACATTCCTCTAGGACATGAGAATGAATGTTTAAAATTATGACCCCCTCGACAGCTATAAGTCTTCATGACATCGAATTTGGAGTGATTTCTTAGATACAACATCAAAAGCACAAGCAACAAAAGAAAGACAAATTGGAGTTTATCAAAATTAAAAACTTTTGTGCACTAAAGAACAGTATCAAGAGAGTGAAAAGACAACCAACAGAATGGGAGAAATACTTGCAAATCATACATCATAAAGGATTAATATCCAGAATATATAAAGAATTCCTATAACTCAACAACAAAAAAACAAACAGAACAAAAAGATTCAAAAATAGGAAAAGGGCTTGAATATATATTTCTCCAAAGAAAGATATACAAATGGTCAATTAGCACATGAAAAGATGCTAAACATAATTAGTTATTAGGAAAATGCAAATCAAAACCACGATGAAATACCACTTCACACCCGTTAGGATGGCTATTATCTAAAAATTGGGAAATAGCAAGTGTTGAAGATGTGGAGAAATTGGAATCCTCATTTTTTGCTTGTGGCAATGCAAAATGTTGCAGTCCCTGTGGGAAACAGTTTGGTGATTCCTCAAAAAGTTAAACATAAAATTACTATAGGCTTTGTCAATTCTAGTCCTAGGTATATACTCAAAATAATTGAAAGCGGGGACTCAGATTCCTGCAAATTAGCATTCTTCACAAAAGCCAAAGATAGCAGCAACCCAAGTATCCATCAACAGATGAATGGATAAACAAAATGTGGTATAGCCATACAATGGCAAATATTTAGCCCTAAAAAGGGATTAAATTCTGACACATGCTAACCACATAGTTGAATCTTGAAAACATTATGCTAAGTGAAATAAGGCATACAGAAAAGGATGACTATCATATGATTCCATTCATATGAGGTTCCTGAAATAGGGAAATTCATAGAGACAGAGAAAGTAGAATAGAGGTTATAGGGAAATAGGAGAGAGGCAAGTCCTCTTCTATAGGGGAATAGCTGAGTCCTGCTCACAACTGTCGTCTTTCTAGCTCTCTCTTCTGCCTCTTTCTTCCACTTATAAGGATCCTTGTGATTACATTGGGCCCACCAGGATAATCTCATCTTAAGATCAATCCATTAGCAAACTTGATTCCATCCGTACCTTTACTTCCCCTTTGCCATATAATATAACATGGTCGCAGGTTCCAGGAATTAGGACGTGCACATCCTGGGGGGAAGGCATCATTCTGCCTACCACAGCCATGCCTAACTTTGGACAGTTAGCACAATCCACTCCCCGGGCTACGATCATCGGTATAGTCATTGGCATACAGCCTAATCCAGTCCAATCAGAGTGAATGTCAACTCTAGCTAGGACTGTTGGGACAGAAGGACTCTCCTTCTTCTTCTAGACCTGTTCTGTTCAGTACAGTGGTCACTAGCCGTGTTTGGCTCTTGAGCACTTGAAATGTGGGTACTGTGACTTGAGATGTTCTGTAAATGTAAAACACACTGAATTTTGGAGACTTAGTACAAAAGAAAATTAATGCAAAATATGTTATTAATTTCTAAATGATTACACATTGAGATGATGTTCTGCATGTATTGAATTAAATAGAATATATTATTAGGATTAATTTCACCCTTTTCTTCTTGCTTTTTAAAAATGGGACAGTGCTATTCTAGATGGTATCATAAATAGATATGAGGCCTGGAGCTACTGTAGGAATTTTTGCCAGAATGAGGAAAGTCAGCTTTGGATGAAGCTGAAACTGAAGAAGGCAGAACAGAAGGAGAAAGAAATTGGCTCTTTGACAACATCATTGGGCTACTGGTTCAATCAACCTAGAATCATCCAATCATACTCTTTCCAGTCAAACATCCTCACAGACTTTTTATTCTCTGCTATTCGGCCCTATAACACTTCCTCAGGCTGCACGTCCCCTTCCCTTAGTCTCAAATATAATGTCTAAATAAAGCTTTGAGCAATTACAAAACTTTTTTTTTAATCTAGTGTTTTTTTTAAATGGTAAAATTAGTACATGCTCATCATAGAGAGTTTGGTCAATACCGTAAAGCAAGAAGACAACATCTATAATCCTTCCACTTAGAGACTGCCTCTGCTAACATTTATTCTTCCTATGTTAAGCAAACATTCTATTCTAGAATGCATAACTCAAATTTCACTTAAGTCAAAAAGTACAACAATCATTACATCATCCAGTGAACAGCATTCAGAATGTTTGCTTGCAAGACAGAGCAGCAGAGAGGGGTGTTACTTCCCACTTCCTTCTTCTGGCAGCTTCTCGGTTTCACAGTCCCCCTATTCATCTCCAAGAGTTTGAGGATTTGAGGTTTCTCTCCTCAGATTATGTCATTGCCAAATCGTTCTCACAGGGCACCACTGCCAGCTCCTTGAAGACAAAGATCTGTGGCTTCCCTTGTCCTCAGCCTTCCCTTGGCCCTCAGCCCCTCCAGCTTCGGTCTGTTCTGCGACCTCTCCGCATAGAATTCTTTTCAGTGCTGTGGGACTCGGCAAATTTGTCACTAGCATCAGCAGCATCAGCAGCTCAAGCTGCTCTGTAAGCCAGCTGTTATCCATGCCTCTTTCAATTCCAATGGCCTTAAAGCTATGTCTGTTTGCACCTAAGCAAAGTTTAGGATGCCTTAGAAAATTGTGGACAATTTTTCAAAATTGGAATAATGT
The DNA here is from genome assembly GCF_902729225.1 of Pteropus medius. Classification (NCBI taxonomy): domain Eukaryota; kingdom Metazoa; phylum Chordata; class Mammalia; order Chiroptera; family Pteropodidae; genus Pteropus; species Pteropus medius. Next base: position 2,156,236 of record NW_024351735.1, read on the forward strand.
TTTGCCAATAATAATACAGAAATCCCATAGGCATAGAGACTCTCTCAGTAACAGAAACAGCATAAGGCTGAAAAAAAAGTCCCACTGTTGCTGCCTCCTGCTATGTGCTCTTGCTTATAAGAGGTCGTCCAAGCCCGGAAAGCTTCGTGTCCTCAAATATAACACAAAATTTCCTGTGTCTCTAAACTTGTATTGTGCACCAGACTACCACTGACCCAGTTTACCTTTTTTTCTGCAGTGGCTTTTTTACAGGATTGGGGGCAGAGGGATCATGGATATGAAAAGGATATTCTAGGATGTTTTCTGTTCAATTACATGCTATTTTTTTAACTAAAATTTTAAAATGTTTTTTAACAACTCAGAGGCTATTTCATTCATAAATAAATTTAAGATAAAAATGATCTGGTCTTTATAAACTGTTATAAACTCCATGTTACTTAAGCAAAGGCAGTATTAAAAGTTAGAAGTGAGATTTTGTCAGTGTTTGCATTATGGTCGGAAGCATAGCACTTCTTCAAGCCTGTGACCCACATCTCCAAATGGTTTATATGCAGGGAAGAAGAGTCACATGGAAAACAAACCATGATCTGGATGGTTAGTCGGCCAAGCCTCCATACACCTAAATGTGAGTCGTCTTGGTGGAAATGGATTGAAGAATGTGGCTTAGGCCAAGAAGATACCATAGGACTTCCTGCTCTCTGCTTTCTTGAATCCAAGATGATCGGTTGCAGAGCAACCTCAAGCTAATTGACTCACCCCATCACAGGCAGAGAGGAGTAAGAACAGAGACTTGGCCAGGCTTGACTGCCCAGGGAAACTGACTTTGACCCTTTCTGCTTATTATCTTGGGATGCAGAAGGCAGAAAGGGCATGAAGTTGCCTGAAGGATAAAGTGTCTGCAGTGGGTGCTCAATGTGGGGGGACCAGAACGGGTGAGGGGAAGCACCATGCTGCTGCCGACCTGTAAGGTGGAAATGACAGCTTCTAAAATGTTTCATAATGAGTCAGAAATTTCCCCTCCCTTTGTGTAAAGCAGAGGTGGGGAGGGGTACATAAAGGGGCAAAAATAGGATTTTGCGGGAGTCTCCTCTCTGGAAATCAACACCTACTAGAAAACTAGCAGGCATTTACTATTTGTTTGACTATTGAGATGGAATGAACATCTTTATTCTTATTTATAATGGAGTTACCAAGTTATACCTTTATGTAATGCTTTCACTGTTTGTAATTTTTAAGCTGTAATATCTAGTTCCTCCTTTCGCAGAACTTATAATTTAATTGAGATAATACATAAACACACAAAAAATTGTACTTATAAAGATTTACACAAATGTTGAAGACAATAATAAAAGACATAAAGCAGCCAATGGTTAACCGTCCACTAAATTATAAGTAGTGGACTTTAGTAAGTAAAGTCTTTCCAAGGGAGGATAGACCACTGCGAGCTAAGCTGGCAAGGGAAAGCCCAGAGTAAACAAGATTTCACATGGACCTTATAAGACAGTTATAAGTTAGAAAGGAGAAGAGAAGACAGGGAGGATGTTCCAAGAAGGTATACATAAATCTAGGAAAGATCAATATAGATTTCAGAGGTGGCGAATAAAATGGTTTGACCAGAGCATAAAGTTCATTAGGGGTACCGTGGAAGGTAAGATTGACAGGTTATGTTGGCATCAGATTTTAAAGGAATTTGGATACCTGGCTAAGGAATTTGAATTTTAGTTACAGGCAATGGGAAGCCACTCAAGGCTTCTAAGCAGAGTAATGAGATCAAAGTGGGGTCAAAACCAAGTCTTTGGAAATAATGCTCAAAAATAATGATATGGTAATGCTAGGATGGTAGGTATTGTTTTTCTTCTCTATTTTTCAAACCCTTAATTTTTACAATCAAAATTATAATCAGGTCATTTCTTGCTAATAGTATAAGTAATTTTCTTTATACTCTCTCTATGCTATGTTTCCTCACTAGAACCTATTTGGCTCTAGGCATTTAGTTTTGATTTACAATAAATTGAGGTGTCTAACTACTTGAGATTCCAGTTTAATAGAATATGGACTTCCCCTTTCCATAAGCATAACATCTCCATAGCACTTGGCTAGAGATGACCTTGTCTTAGGATCTTGAGTTGTTCCTATAAATATCTAATTAGAAAGCTTTCTGCTTTTCTTCCTCCATAATCTTATCAGAAGAAAGGACCATGTTTTTAATTCAGTTCATCTTCCCCTGACCCAAACACATGTAGAGGACTCATTGGCTTCTTACTGGACTCATTTCTCTACATGTAATACAAGTTTTTCTCATAAGATGCTATGACGGTGCCTTTCCTTCTACTTAGCTCATCCTCAGCCTTATTCCTTTCATCCCCATAGGCTAATGGGGAAACACCCTCACAGACACACCCCAAAATAATGTTTTACCAGCTATCTGTGCATACCTTAGCCTCGTCAAGTTGACACATAAAGTCGACCACCGCAATACTTAACCTCCCTGAGTTTCAGTTTCTTCACCTTTAACTGGGACTGACTTTCTCCAACATGGCGTATTTGTGAGGATCAAGACAGATGAAGAATTGTCCACAGTAGGAGCTCGGTGATAGTTGTTCCCTTTGCTTATCCATGGTCCTATTTCTGCCTTCTAGCAACCAGAAAGCCCAAATGATTCTAGTTCATTGAGTAAAAGCCTCAAGCTGCTTCATTCCTTTCTTTATCTCCCTTTAAGTGTACCTGCTTTAGACACCCAGTTCTCTTGTTGTTTGTCCACTGCTTTGAGATGACAGATGATGGAGGATAGCCAGGCAGTAAACTCATCTGTTTTTCTCCATATCTCCTTCTTAGCTAAAAAGCATGTACTTCCAAAAGGTCCCTAACAGTAGGAGTTTTAAGGTCTAGGAAGCTCCAAGGGAGAATATAAAATGGGATGTAAGGCTAGACTTTTGCTGCTAGACTGAAACTGTGGCTAAGGCTGAAAGCTGAGGACAAGAAGAGCTAATCCTGAAACGATTTGCCAATAACTGGGACCAGAAACATCCTCCCAGAGTTTATTAAAGAGTGGTAGAACTGGCTCTGCTACAATCACTGTCCCACCATGAATCCTATCAGAGAAGAGTGGGGAGTGGTTCAGGGTTCATAATGAATGGCGATTCTCTCCCCATCCTCCAAGGGAAGGAGATGAGAGACCAGCCCAGATATGAAGTTCACAGAGCCAGCAATGGACTGAAGTCACCTGGCTGATCTGGTGGTTCCAAGGCCCACCTGGCCTCGTAAGCTGGGCCCCAGAGAGCCCTGTGTTCCTGCCCGGATATTTAATTTGAAGACCTGGGTTCTAATCTCGGTTTTGCCATCTGCCTCCAGTATTACCTTCATAAAGTCCAAGTTTGCTTTTCTGTAACTTGGGGTCAAGTATACCTGCCTTACTTGCTCAGTTGAGATGAACCTATAGAGACTCTTTTAAACTAAGTGTATTGTCAGTCAGTTACCAGTTGTCAATATGGAAAGTATCTGCCTTTATCCCTGACTATTGCCAGAAATTGTGCTATGAGACATTTCTTTGGGTTAAGGCACAGCCTGGAACTAATCCGAAATTCGTATCAGCTTCCTCAAGCTCTGTCCAGGCCTCAGAATTTGCTACCATTCAGCCCAGCCTTTATCAGCTGGTTTGTCTAACTACCTACAAGTTTCCAGGGGACAAAGTCTACAGTAGCTGCAGACTCTTTTTAAAAAAGAAAAAAAAAAGCCAGAAAAATAAGGAACTAGGAGTAGCTCCAGGAGCCTGCTGCCAGTCACAGCCTGCAAGTGATCAGGGGACTGTGGGCAGCCCTTGCTGGCTATACTTTGAAAGACAGGGGCAACTAAGGAAATAGCATTGTCCACTTGTGAATCAGCATATGAATTTTATAGTATTGCCAGTGATTTCTGTAACACTGAATTAATGAAAAATGGTTCTAAATACAATTGTTACCTCTGGATATTTCATATGAATGTAAAATTACCACTTTAAATCTTGGTGTTATTTTCAGAAATAGTCCGTGAAAGATGTGTCCTTTTTTTTTTTTCTGCTGAAGAGTCTCTCCCTTTGTAGAAAACTTCATTAACACTGCTTAAATATGCCATCCAAAAATAGTAGGGGGTACTACATTTAGTGTGTGGACTTCTACTTATTTTTTTTAAGTCAATTTTTTAAATTTAAGTTCTACTTCACCTTTGTCCTCCACTGTGCACAGTATCACAAGAATCGCAATCCTTTACCATTTAATATCTCTAGAGAGAACACCTCCCATCTCCTGCAGTTTTTAACAAAATTTCTTGGGACAACTTACTTCAAAGTGAAGAAGAAAATTTAAATTCTTGAAATCAGGGCTGAAAGATGTAGAACAAGCAAGAGGATAGAAGGTTATGCTGAGGAGAGGGACTCTTCCCTGTGTACTTACAAAATTGTTCATTAAAAAAGCTATGGAAAAACCAACAAAACCAACCAACCAACCAACCAACCAACCAACTAAACAACCAACCAATAGACCAATCAACCAACAAAAACAAGCAGACCAGGCTAAAATGAATGAGCAATTTTCTAAGTGAAAAATTTAACAAAAATACTTGTAAGCATAAATCAATTTTAAGTTTAGTTTTTTAGTTCACAAATTTTTGACCTATTTGTTTAACCAAAACATCTGCTTCTATGAACTCCTCATTCTTCAAATAACACACAATTCATTGTTCATCACACATACTATTTCACTTCCTGTTATTTATTGATTCTCTTCAGGGTCCCCAGCAAATTGTGAAGAAGTTCATCATTGGCCTCCCTGACCTCTGCCTGCTAATTCATTCATTCATTCATTCATTCATTCATTCAGCAACCATTTGTTGGAGTCTGCTGTGCTTCAGACAATATACAAAGTAGTGTGGACCTAGACCAGGAAGAACTTGTAATAAATGGTGAACAACAAATAGTACACAAGTAAAAGCTATGGCAGAGAATTATATATGAAATATTGTGTGACTACAGCTGAGGAACTATACAACTTCCAGTGAGAGCATTGAAGGGTTTGGCTATTGAGATGATAACTGAACTATTTTAAAATCTCCTCCAACCATATTATCTGACTCGTTCATCTTCTCTATTATATGCAAACAAAAATTAAAGCCTATTGTGATTCCCATTAAGATAAAATATGGGTTAGAGTTCTCTAATGAAAAAACAATTCTTTTTTCATATCCCAGGTCCTCCCAGAAAGAGCCTGTGATATTGAGGAAAGTCACAGACTTTTGGAATTCAAAATCAGAATTTCCCACCACTTAATTGCAATGGATCTTGACCTCTTTGGACCTAAGTTTCCTCATCTGTGTAAAGGGATGACAATAACAACTATGTGGCAGGCTGCTGTGGGTATTCAAGATAATGAATTTAAAATTACAGCCGGTTACACTGAGGGCTCCTACTGAATCAGGCCCACTGGTATTCATGGTATTCATGCCTTTGGGGAATCTCCTCCACATTGACTCTGGCCTTGGCCTTATGACTTGCTTGGCTAATGAGACATAACTATGACACAAGCAGAAGCCTGATAAGCATGTATACATTGGGGTTTATGCTACTGAATCCAGATGCCATGTAAAGAAGTTTACCCTATGGAAAAAGAAAGGTCTCTGTTTTCCAGTTATCTCTGCCAAGTGAAGCCATCTTAGACCTTCCAGCTCCAGCCATCCCGCCAGCTGAACGCAGCTTCTTGAGTGAGACCAAGCGAGACTAGCAAAAGAACCACCAGCCAAACCATAAAATCATCAAAAATAATACATGGTTTTGTTTTAAGCCACTAAGTTTTAGACACCTACTGTGTCTAGAGAGTTGGAGAACTACCCAGAGATATGAATTACCTGGAGTTACTGCAGACCCCACAGATTAAGGGCTCTGTCCCACAAAACTGCCTCCATTTCAAAAACCAATTGCAAGTCTAGGCCTCCCATATTTCTGACCAACCAACTATAAAGTCACAAGATTCACTCACAGAACTCAGGAAGACTGGTTTACTTACTATTACCTGTTTACTATAAAGGATACAACTCAGGAAGAGCCAAATGGAAGAGAATCATAGGGCAAGGATTGAAGAGAGGGCACAGTGTGGAGTTTCCATGCCCTCTCTGGGCACGCCACCCCCCCAGCACCTTGATGTGCTCACCAGCCCAGAAGCATTTCAAACCCTGTATGGTTTTATAGAGATTCCATTACATTACATAAGCATAACTGATTAAATCATTGGTCATTTGTGATTAACTCAATCTCACCAGAGTCAGCAGGTAGGGCTGAAAGTTCCAACCCTCTGACCCCATGGTTGGTCCCTCTGGCAATCATCCACATCCTGAAGCTGTTAGGGCCCCACCAAGAGTCACCTCATAGCATAAATTCAGGTATGTTTGAAAAGGGCTTATTATGAATAATAAAAGATACTTCTCTCACACCTATCACTCAGGAAATTCCGAGGGTTTTAGAAGTCCTTGTGCAAGAAACAAGGGACCAAAACCAAATATATATTTGTCATTATATCACAATCTCATGCTCATATTTTAAAAATACTTTTGTCTACTTACTGTGAGCCAAACCTTCAGCTGAGCTTTAGGGATACCATAGTGAATGAGACTGATACGGGCCTTCCTCCTATGGAGCACACATTCTAAAGGGGAAGACAGACACTGTTTTCTGTACTATGAAGGACAAAAATTAGGAGGTGAGGCAGAGGATAACAGAGAATGATATCTGCGTTTGATAAGGTGAACAGCAAAAACCTTCCTGGAATGAATTTCCAGTAGAAATTTAAAAAACGAGAAGGAAATAGCCTTGTGAAGAATTATGTAATAGGTCCTCAATAAGAGATAGTTATTATTAACTGACATATAAAAATGTTGATTGATATTTTAAGATTATTTATGTGCTTGGTACATAGTAGGAGCTAAATATATATTAGTTCTCTGCCCTTTCTCTTCACGTGTCACCATTATTATCGGTCAGGCTCCAGTCAGGAAAATAGACATCACATGAGATATATCAACAGTGGGGATTTAATATAGAAAATTTGTTATAGGTGTTGGAAGGATGAAAGAGCAAAAAGGAATACTGAGGGCTGCAAGAAGCAACACTTCTAGTGCTAGAATAGCTAAAGGAAAGGGATTGAGAGTTATCGGAATATAGAAATGTGGAGAAGGGGCTTATGGAGACAAAGCATCACTCAGCTGCTATTGATATTTCCGAGGGGGTTTAATAAGGTTGGTTCTCAAGGAACACCCAAAGTAGATAGAAGCTGGAAACAACAGCAGTTCTTGAAGCAAAATGTTGCTATTGGAGCAGTGTTGGCTGTGACAGAAAGTTAGGAAGAAGAAAGTCCCTTCTCCCCCTCCTACTACCTTCCAATATCCCTCTACTGCCTGCTCTTGGCAGGACCCAGCAAGAAGCCAGTGAACAAAGAAGAGTATGAAAGGTACATTGCAGAATCCCAAAGGCAGCATAGTATTCAAGGAGGGATTTGGAGCTGAGAAACAACAAGCAAAGGACTAAGAATGTCCAAGAAAGTCCTCTTAATGCCTGGATTTTTTTTTCAACACGTGACCTAGTGTAGCATTTGTCCTGAATATCTATTATTTTTTAAGAAAGTATTTTTATTTTTGAAAATGGTTTCTGAATATAATTGTTTTTATGTATACCAATATGATAAAGCTGTGACCAGATCTATATATCTAATATAATACCTAGAGCAATCACTAAAAAAGCTAATCAAAGAGATACTTTAAAAAACACAATAATAAATAGAAATGGAATTCTGAAATATTTTCAAGTACAGGAACGTAAGAAAAAGAAAACAGAAAAAGTGAAACGGAGAAAAAAGAAAATAAAAGACAAAATAACAGACTTAAATCCTAATAGATCAATAATTACATTAAATGTAAATGTTATAAATTCACCCATTAAAAGACAGAAATTAGCAGATAGCATAAAAAATGTTGAACTCTATAGTGTCTACAAGAAACAAACTTTGAATATAATGATATAGTAGTTTAAAAATAAAAGATCAACATGATATATTACACAAGCATTAATTAAAAGAGCAGGAAAATAAAAAGGACAGAAAATAATGAGTGTTGGTGAGGATATGGAGAAATTGGAACCCTCATTCATCGTTGATGGGATTATAAAATGGTACATACACATTGTAAAAACAGTTTGGCAATTCCTCAAAAAGATAAACATAGTTACCATATGACTCAGCAATTCCACTCCTAGGTATATATCTATGAGAGTCAAAACATATGTCCACACAAAAACCTACCTGCATATGTTCAAACCAGCATTACTTATAATAGCTAAAAAGTAGAGACAACCTAAATGTCCACCGAATAATGAATGAATAAACAAAACATAATATATCCATTTTTAACTACATGAAAGCCACATGTCATCATTTCTACCATATTCTATTGGTCACACAGGACCAGTTATGATTCACTGTGGGAGGAGATCACACAAGGACGTGAATTCCAAGAGGCTAGGATTACTGGAGCATGGCTACTACATTGCTCCATGGATAGAGTTAATTCCTGAGTCCACAAATGTTCCAGTGTCATCACCTCTTAATTTCCTGTGTCTTGAGTGTTGCAGTGGTAATATTCAACAGTCACTCCTGGCTCCTCAGGGCTGTGCTTTTTAAAATGTTTTCAAGAGTTCTGAGAACACTGTTTATAACTAGCTAAGTAGTAACTCCCACTCCTGAACTAACTTCAAGGGTCATCCCACTCCTGAACTAACTTCAAGGGTCATTATTTATTGGTTATAGTTTTGGCAGGTAGCATGAAAATGTGACTTTTTAAAAGAAAAAATAATATTTTAATTCTGTTCTTAAATAACCACAATCTCTTACTAATGGTATGTGTGTGCATGTTGAGCACTGCACCGATTCCTCATACCATGGAATCAAATTAGACAGTCCCATCCATATTTCCTGTTCCATGTTAACTTTTGCACAGTACTTGCTTTTTATTATTAAATAAAAGAAAAAAACCAATGAGCACTTTGTTTTCAATTTTGTACCATTACTAACCACATTCCAAAGAATGCCTCATGCATATATTCTTGTTCATGTGTGAGAGTGTTCCTCAGCGTAACTGGAACTCGAATTGCTGTTTCCTAGGGCATTTACATTTCCAAGCTTCCTAGGTAATACTGAATTGTTCTCCGTAGTCATTGTACTAGTTTATGCTCCTACCAGTGTTTAAGAATTTCCCTTTTCGTCACATCCTCGTCAAGTTGAAATTGTTAAATTTCTCAATTTCTGCCACTCTGAGGGGTATGAAAAACATTTCATTTTTTAAAATTGTGGTAAAACATACAAAATAAAATTTACTTGGCTCTCATTTTTTAATTAAAAATTTTATAGAGATAATTGTAGAGTCACATAAAGTTGTAAAAAAATACAGAGTCACTGTTAAATTCATGTTTATATGTAAATATAGTCATGTATCCACCACTCACATCAATATACAGAACATTTTTAACACCCTAATAGACTCCCTTGTGTCCCTTTCCAGTCAGTATCCCACTAAAGGCAAGTTATATTGATTTAAAATTTATTTCATGATAATAATAAATACAGTATATTTATTATAAAAAGGGGGAGTCGGATCTAATGAGGTTGAAAACCACTGTGTCTAGTAAGACTTTCTCTGGCTGGTAGATTAGAGGTTATCAGGAGATGCTTTTCTTCCCTTTGCTTATTCCCATGCCCTGTCCCAGACCACAGTAGTCTCTGGTATTGTGCCTAGATCGCCACCACATTAAAATGGAATGATTAAGTATTTTTTGATAATAACTGATGATGGTTTTAGCAGCCCTTGCCCTTGCAGTTTCTTATTCATGAAGCTTTTGTGTTTTTACTGGGAAAGAAGCAAGACAAGGAGCATGGATGGCTAGAGGATGCCGATGCCATCTTTGAGCATCAGGTAGACACCATGAGATCACAGAGAGAGAGCAGAGGCCACTGAGGCCCAGGACCAGGCCATGTTCTCTGTATTGTGGTTTATCAGAGGCAGGTCACTCTTGGCTGCAGGAATGAAGAGTTTCTGAGTGTACGAAAACAGTATTGGGGACAGGGAGCTTTCCTGGGTATCTTGTGTAGATTTTCTCAATACATTATCACAACCACCCCATAAGGCAGGTGTTGTTATTCCCTTTCTCTGGGTAAAAAAATAGAGCAGTTATTTTGAAGTCAGGCATACAGGAATTTCCATCCTAGCTCTGCCAGTTAACCAACCAAGCATGCGACCTCAGCCAAATCACCCACCTTCTTCAAGAGATAGTCCTTTCACACCTCACTGAGTTGTTTCCTGTCTCAAATTGTATAACATATGTGAGGGTTTTTACTCAATAAAATGAATATATGTAATATTATCAATCATTTTTAAAGATCTAAAACACATCTTGCTAGAGGCCTAACGAGGGAAGTTTGGCTTCTGGACTCAATATGTGAGTGGAATCTCTGGCTCCAGAAATGAAATCCTCCATAAATTGAAGCAACGTGGGGCAAACCTAGCCCTATCCTCTTCTCCCTCCTCTTCACCAACGCAACCTAAACTGTGAAGAGAAACACTCTCTTCTACACAGAACTGCCTCTCTCATCAACCCTATCTTGGTGGCCCTTTGCAATTGGGTGGTGGGAAAGGCTGGGAGGAAGCTGCTGCTAATTAGCATATTGATATTCCAGGGTTAGCATATCACCATTACCCCTGAGGAGCGTGGATGCTCCTGACCTGTGTAAATTTACTTGTCCAGCTCTGATTAGGTGTCCCTGATGCGGAGACAGCATGTCTGCAACATAAATATTTTCAGAATCAAACCAGAGCAAAATGTGAAATGAGTTAGGGCCTCCTTTCTGTTAGTGACTCTCCCTTCCACCTCCTCTCTAGCCACTCTCCCAGTGTGATCCCTGATGGTCACAAGCCTCTTCTGGAATAGAGCACCTGAGTCAGAGGAGACTGTCCAGGCTCGCCTTGAGACAGAGGATTTCAGTCTGATAATTCATTCCCTCGAGGGCCTGCTCAGCTCTTCATTGGTCTGTGCCATTCTTTCCTCTGCGCCCTCAGAACCTATTTGTACCCCATAGCAACTCCTGCCCTTGTACCTCAGTGTAACTACCTGCAACCATAGCAACTCCCGCTGCTTTGTAGCAGCCTGAGTTCAAATTACCCAATCAGGCCATGCCAAAAAGGATTTACATAAGGAATGTTGCAACTGAGCTCCCAACCCAGATCTTCAGAGCACTACTAGCTCCTCTGGGACCGCCAGTGTAGTAAACCTGAGTTCTTTAACTCTCTGAGTGCTGTTTGGTTTCTTACCGGTCTGATTTTGGATCTTTTCTGCAACAGTATTATCCTCCCTCCTGGTGGCTGGAATGCAAGCATAGTGTTGGGAGCAGGCTTTGATCTTGCAAAGAAGGGCAACCCTCTAGATGAGGCTGAGAAACAAGACAGAAGGAGCCTATTTCCTGGATGTCCTAGCACAGCAAAGCCCCCTGGCTTCCCTAGGAAGCCTGCCCACTGAGAAAATATCTCATCTGAGTTATATTTGTGGATCTCTTTTGCAGCAGTAGCAGCAGCAACAGCTTATCCTGTACCTTAAATAACTTATTACTCAGCTATTTTCAGGAAAAAAAAAAACAAAGAGTTATTATGAAGAGGATATTATAGAACCTAAGTAGTGGAAAATGTAGCAAGCCTCAGGAAGGAACTGGAACTAGGAATTGGACACTGAATGGAAATCCAAGAAGTGCCTTTACTGACTCTCATCTCTGCTTTGTTCTGTATACCTGCTTTGGCCTTCTGGACTCCACAGACCAGCTTCGTTCGATTTTGCATTTATATAGCTCTTAGGGCTTCCCCACAGCTTCCACATGTATTTGTTATAGTTCTAGCCACAGGAAGGGATTGACTGGCAGTTTCAGTCCCACTTTCAAATTCCTAGGAGAGAAGATCTGATTGGCCTGTCCTGGGTCAGGTGTTTAACCCTAGAGCTGCCAGCTCATGATTCTCATGAGCAAGACAGTGAGGTCAAAAACTATACACCGACTGACTAGACTCCACCCACATAATGTGACAGAAAGTTTTGAGACCTGGGTGGGGCTCTTGGGCTGGGAAGGTGCCCCAAAGCATCTGCTCTGCAGGGTAAAATCCAAGTTCCTTAGCTTGGAGTAGAAAGCTTAGCGCAAACTGATTTCACTCAATTTTTCTAGTTTCTCTCCTGCCTTCCTTCCCCATACACATACCCAGTCTCTGTAACAAATGGAATAATGGTCCTGCCATGACTCCAGACCTCTGCATGCTGTTCACTGTGTAATATTTCTCCTTTTCCACCTGGGCAGCTTATTATTCATGTCTAAAGAAGCCAACTCAAATGTCATATTCTCATGAATAGAAAATGAACTTGATTCTAAGTTTCATTTCGCTGGAATTTTAGCAACTCAATTGTCCTTGTGATAATACTTGCCATCTCTGATGGGCAGTAATATATATCTCAGGAATATGAAATGTGCACAGTAAACTGCTACAGGACATTCTACTCACCACAAATTTCTATGAACTGGCATTTCTAAATCCTGACAGTGCAATTACAATTGATAGCAAAGCTAGAAGATACAAAATTGTTTCGTGAATCAATTAAAAGTTAGGTTGTGTGAAAAAGAGATGTTCTGACCAGACCGCTTAAGTAAAAACTACATTCCCCAACCTTCCTTGCAGCTAAATGTGGCCACATGACTAGGTCCACGTCCCAGAATGTGAATAAAAGGGTAGGTGCACCTTCTGTGTTTCTTGCTGAAAAGGAACTTGCTTGCCTTCCATTTTTCATGTTCCTATTTCCCAAGCTGAAGCACAGATATGGTCATGACCTAGCTTTGCCTATGCAACCAAGGACATCATCCTACGGATGATGACATGCAACAAGATGGGAAGAAGTCAGATGCACAACTCACCTAATGAAGCTGACCAGCCCCATCAGTCCGGACCATTCATCTCTGGTTTATTGCGTGAGGAATAAATAAATGGAATCATCTTTAAGCCAGTGTGTGTGTGTGTGTGTGTGTGTGTGTGTGTGTGTGTGTGTAGATAGCTCTTTAACATAGTAACTTAGCCCTTTCCTAGGCAGAGTAGGCGGTGAGCTTCTCCAGAGCAGAGATGAAGTCTCTGCTCTCTTTTTATCTCCTGCACCCAGCATAGCACCCTATAAAAAATAAATGTTCAATAAACCTCTGCTGACTGAATAAGTGCCTGAATTAGTAAGAACTAAGGCTATAAAAAGGGAGTTAGATCTAATCTGAAGGGCCTGGGATGTCCTAGTTAGGAATTTGAACTTTGCCCACATTTAGGTTCCATGGAAATTTTTAAAGTAGGGAAAAAGAACTGCATTTTCAGGCTTCTCTGAATCGTGTTAGCTGAGGGCACCTGCTGGCAAATTGAAACATTGCAGCCTAACCCCGGCTATTCGTAATTCCTCAGTCAAGCAGATAAGAGAGCAGTTGTTAAATACAGAGCGTAAGTTACAAATAGGAGGGCTAACCCAATGTGATAAATAACAACAATCTGAAACTACTTTGGGCCAGTCACTGTGATGGGTGCTGTAGTGGGGCTGTAGTAAACTTTAGACATGGTTCCTGGCCTGGGAGTTCAGATTTTGGTGTTTTTTACAGATGCGTTCTGTCCTTTGATCTTGATAAGCTGTAAGATGCCTCTCCTACTCGTTCCCTCTTCTCATGATTCTTCTTGTCCATTCACACTAACTTATGCTTTTTTCATTTCTACCAAAGTAATTAGTCACCATGGCAATGTTAAGTTATTTGAGCTAACTTCTGATTTTGATTAAAAACAAAACAAAACAACCAAACCAAACCAAACAAAACAAAACCCCCAAATTATGAATAATTACCAGACTCTTCAGATGAGATAGTGCAGTGAGCTCTTTGGCTGGGCCCACTGGGGAGATTTTTCTCAGTTTTGAGAGATGTTCTATCCCTAAAAACCAGCCTGATCACTCCTAAGGATCCTGTGTGTCCCCTGTGCAAGGATGGTTTGCCGTTTAGCTTTGGCCTCCATGAGACTGAGAGAAAATTTCTGGCCACCTCTTAGCAGCTATATAAGATCGTGCTTTTATCTTTATTTTATGTTTTTGTAAGCCACCTTAGATCTCTAATACAGCACATGACTAAACACTAGAATGAATCACCCAGATTTGAAAGTGCCCAGGGGATCAAAGAAAGTGGAGATCTAAAAGGGAGCAAAGTCCCTTAAGAAAAGGTCTGTATATGGAAAAGAGGTAGGGGCTTGATTAAGCCTTGGAGAGTGAACAGTGCAAGGTGGTCTTGTTGCTATTCCTATCAATTCTGTCACCCTTTCCTTATAATTCTTCTCCTGGCCTCTAGAAATGACAAAAGGACTATTTTTTTGAGTTGGCTTTTAAAATGCCTTTTGTAATTTTGGGGGAGCTAGCTACCCCCCGCAGCCTCCAACCCAGCTCAGTCTAACAGGGCACCAGCATTCCTTCTCCAGGGCTAACGCCATCAGGAAGCCCAGCTACACAAATGTCTTAGAGAAAAGCACTCAGCACTGCTGGAAGCAAGAGGGCCGCCTTCCCTGCATGGCTGGTGCAGCTCTTTTTGAGGGAGGGACTCCTACAGCGAATGAAGTTCAATTAGCAGGTGCACCAGGTGAAGGCCGGAATTTTCTGCCAGAGCACTGAAGTCTGCTTTGATAGCCACATACTTCTTTGCATTGAAAAGGTACTTCTCTGATTCCTTGCTTCCACTAGGCAAGGAAGCAGAAGGAACTGCTGCCACCTGTTCATGAGGCCAGGCTTTCAGACGTGGGCAGTAACTAGGTCTAGAATGAAGTTTTCAAAGTAAATGTGCAGCTCCTATTTATTGCACAGTCCCAGGCTGATCTTGGGCAGGCAGGTGGGCAGGGCTCGCTGGGGTCTGAAGCTGGTCCACCACATGAGCCAGGCCTTCAGCCCATTGCTGGCTCTGTGAATACCACGCCTGGGCCCATCTTTCCCGTCCCTCCCAGCTGCAGTGAGATGTTCATCATTGCATGTTGGCAATGCCCTGATGCACGGAACTGTGGCAGCATCAAGTATAAAAATTTAGAAGGACCAATAATGAGAATGACCAATTACTGGAGCAAAGTGTATATTTCTGCTCTGAAACCAAGTTATCATTGAGGTTGGGAGGGATAGCTGGGCATCTGGGGTTTAGCAGAAGGCCCCGTTGGCTTACCCAGGCCCCAGAGCAATGAGGCTGCAAAGCTGAGAGGGCTATGAATCTGCATCTAAATATGACATTTACCTGGGCTGGGAGTCCATCGCTCCTGCCTCACCCTAATGGAGACTCAAAAGGTCAGGCTAGTGGTGGGAGAGAATCGGACCTGAGCAATGAGGCTGCTGGTGTAGTATTTGTGTGCATGTGTGTGCATTAGAAAGATGCGTTTATTCGTAGCCCAAGAAAACTTTCCTGTACCTTGTTGTTGGGGGAAAAGACTGAGAGGAGGGAGGTTTACGTAAGCAATTAGACATGAACATACACACACACACACACACACACACACAAAATGAGGAGGAGGGATTATTTCTCAGTATCTATGGTACCTCGAGGAATGGACAAAAACTCTTTCCTATCCATCAGAGTTTCATCCAAATGATCCCTGGGGAAGGGGGCATGTGAGTATGTGGGGTCCACTGTGGAAGGGTTGGCCACTGAAGAAAGAGAAGGAAAATTCCTATAAATAGAGCTGAAATAAACTGCCCAGGAGGAGTTAAGCAGGTTTAAGAAAACTGGGTGGCTACACAAGTCAGGGCAGAGTGCACACCGGGTGGCCATGGAGTGGGGATGGGGAGACAGTGGGGGAGAGAGAGAGAAGAGGAAGGGGTCAAGGTCAGAACAGCTGCCCCTGTACTCACAGAACATACTTCTTACAATGTATGCCTGCCTTTCTCTAAAGAACTCTTGGAGAAATCGAATATGGACTATATTGGATAATATTGTATCAATATCAAATGTCTTGGACATGATAACGGTATTGTGGTTATAATGAGAATGTCTTTGTTCTTAGGAGCACATGCCGAAGTATTTAAGGATGAAGTATCTTGGTATCTACAACTTTCAAGGGGTTCGATAAAGAGAAAGAAACTGAAAGAAAACAAATGCGGCAATATTTTAACTATTGGTAAATCTAGGTCAAGGATATATGAGGGTTCATTGTACTACCTTTCAGTTCTTTTGTAGCTTGAAATTTTAAAAAATAATGTTAGGGGAAACAAATTGGTGCATGACAACTAAAAACACAAAAAAATACATACTTTATGATTTCATTTATTTGAAATTCTAAAACACAGAAAACTCTACAGTGGAAGGATATCAGAACAGTGGTTGCCTGAGTGCACATGTGTGTGTGTGTGTGTGTGTGTATTATGTCGTGTCATCGTCGCGTGTGTATAGATAGATGTCATGCGTGTGTTAATGTCTGAGGGGGGAGTGTCTTCTGTATATGCGTGCATGTGTGTGTGTGTCTCTTGCGTGTGTGTGTGTGTGGTGAGTGGTGGGTGGGCTAACTGGAAGGATCATGAAAAAACTTCTATAGGGGATTGGTTTATGAAGATATGAGGCATTATTCAAAACCGAACATATGTACATCTAGGATTTGTACATTTAATGTATGTAAAATTCACATCAAAGAAAAAAACTGGTTAAAAAAGAGTTGGGAAAAAATGTTGAGTAAGGGTAGAGTAAGGTTTGTCTTGGATTTCTGACTCTTTGGGATAATTCTCAGGATCTTTCCCAAGTTCTCAATATGGCTGGTCATATTTTGAAAGCATCACTTTGAGCATTAAGAATACCAGAGTTAATTTTCCAGGCACTGAGTCAGCCATGGATCCAACGATGCAGCTACACTCCCGGCTTAGCTGTGCAGAGTGGGGCAGCCAGGCTCCAGATGGCGCCCAGTGATCCTCACCTCCTGGTTTCGTAGCCCGCTCGCACACCGAGTAGGGCCAACCAACCTATGTAGCCAGGATATGACAAAGTGTGTGACTTCTGAGACTGGGCCATAAAAGACACTGTAGCATCTGTCCTGCTCTCTCTTGAATCACTTGCTCTGGAAGAAGCCAACCTTATGGAGGAGTTCACTTGGCAAGGAACTGAGGCCTCCTGCCAACAGCCTGCTTTTAGGAAGTGATTCTCTAGTCCCAGTAAATCCTTCGCATGACTGCAGCCTTGGCTGACATCTTGACTGCAACCTCATGAGACATCCCAAACAAGATTTATCCTGCTAATTCACTCCTGAATTCCTTACTCACAAAAACTATGAGGTAATAAATGTTTATCATTGTGTTAAGCCACTAGGTTTTGAGATTACACAGTGATAGATAACATACAGAAAGTGATGCTGGGATCTTCAGAGGACACGAAGGTGTATCTTGGTAGGTGTGGCCTCCCGTCCTGTGGTGAACCAGAGGAGCTTTCTCTTCTGCCCACAAACCTCACCCTCCTTTCTCAGTAGGTTTCATTTGCAGTAGCTCAAGGAGAGGCTGAGACGTGGGGTTTTTTATTGTTGTTTGCTTTTTTTTGCCTTTACGATCCAGTAGTTGTACTATAAAAGTCATTAAAGTCCTTCAAGACTTTGATCTTCAGCACCATTCCCATGCAACTTCCACCCCAAGCCCCACAAGAGGAATCGATCCCTCAGGACCTCATGGTACCTCATAGCACCATAAAGACAATTACTCCTTGGACTTGAGAGGTCCTCAGATTTCACACATTAAAAAGTTATTGCCAACATCCCACTTGCATTTTCCCCAACAATCTCAATCTTCTTTTCTGAGGAGAATCTTTCCATCCAAAATTAGTCTTTTAAAGAAAAATGTAAAGGACTCAACACCCCTCTTTTAAAGGAAATTTTATAAAAATGTTTTCTTTGTAAAAGTAATACAAGCTCATATTAGAGAAATTGGAAAATACATATAGCAATCACTGTTAAGGTTTTCGTCTATGTGCATACATGTGTTCTTAAAGCAAATTCACTATTAATAATTTAAAAGAAATGAAGGGATGAAGTAATTTATTTTGTCATAGCCAAAGCTTTGAAATTAACATATTTTCAATCTGAACACTTTCCTGGGAATGCATATTCTGGCAATCGACAACTTAAATCTTCTAGAAATACTATGGACACAGATAAAAGGGGAAAAATGATCTTAGTGGTTTTCTTTCTGTCTGACCATAAAAAGAATGGCCACTAGGTGACGAGGATCGAAGAGAGAGAAACGACAAACACCTGCACTCTGAACCTTTGCTCAATGCCTGGTACCTGTGATCTCTGCGGATCCCTCACAGTGAAAAACATTGCCCCTTTCCCCACACAAGTGCCAGAGTCTACAGGCCACTGTATGTAGTTTGCAAGGGCTGCTGTAACAAAATACAGTAGTCCCCTCTTATCCTTGGTGGATGTGTTCCAAGACCCCCAGTGGATGCATGAAACCACGGATAATACTGAACCCTATATATACTATGTTTTTTCTATATATACATATCTATGATAAAGTTTATGTTAGGCACAGTAAGAGATTAACAATAATAACTAATAATAAAATAGAACAATTATAATGCTGTAATAAAAGTTATATGAATGTGGTCTCTCTCAAAATATCTTATTGTAGTGTACTCACCCTTCTTGTGAAGATGTGAGATGATAAAATGCCTTATTAAGTTGAGACCTTTCACCTTTTCACTTCAAGGCAGCACTTGATGGCTTCTCTTTGGCATGTCCAAGTTGCCAGCATCACTACTTTTGCGCTTTGGGCCGTTATTAAGTAAAATAAGGGTGACTTGAACACAAGCCCTGGGATACCGCGACAGCCGATCTGATAACCGAGAGTGCTGCTACGTGACTATGGGGTGCGGGGAGCGTCCACAGTGTGAAGACGCTGGACAAAGGGCTGAGTCACGCCCCGGCAGCACCGGATGAGACTGTGCGAAATTTCATCACACTGCTTGGAACTGCAAGCAATTTAAAGCTTAGGAATTTGTTATTTCCATTTAATATTTTTGAACAGAGTTTGGCCAAGGGTAACAAACTGTGGAAAGTGAATAAATGGATAAGGAGGTACTAATGTACCACAAGCTGGGCGGCTTAAAATAACAGAAATTTGTTCTCTCACAGTTCTAGAGACCAGAAGTCCAAAATCCAGGTGTCGGCAGGAGTGGTTTCCTCTTAGGGCTCTGAAAAATAATCTGGTCCATGTCCTCCCCCAACTTCTGGTGGCTGCCAGCGACCCTTGGTGTCCTTCTGCTTATAGATACTTGACCTCAATTTCTGTCTCCGTCTTCACATGGCCTTCTCCTCTCTGTATGTCCCTGTGTCTCCACATGGCCTTTTTAGAAGGACACCAGTCCCTGGATTTAGGGCCCACAGTAATCTAGTATGGCCTCCTCTTACAGAATTACATCTGCAAGGATCTTATTTTGAAATAAGGTCTCGTTCTGAGGTTCCAAGTGGATATGAATTTGGTGGAGAGCCAGGGAGACCCTATTCAGTCCAGTATATCAAAGTTTGAACATTCCACATTTTAGCCGTCAGCAATGACAGCACCTGGGTTATTGCAATGGATTATAAAATTCCTACATGATGAGAAATAAAGACAAAGGAAGAAATCAAGGAAAGAAAGGCCGTAACACAGAACTCTGCTGAAACACGTAGAACTAAACAAGTTTTCTGCCGGTCCCAGGAGAGCATGGACGAAGACTTTGCTGTCTTCCTTGTTGCTTGGAGAAAGCAGAGGAGCAGTTCTTTGTAGGAGGAAACATTCTAAGACACGGGTAATGAAAGCAAATCTCATGGAAACGTCAGGGCTGGATCACAGCTAATTTAGGCAAGAAAACAGTGCAATGAATATTACACAACCTATAAAATTGTCCTTAAGAAGTTCTTAAGGACATGGGAAAATGCTTTTGCCGGAAGGCCTAAACAGAAAAGCCAGGATTCAAAATTGCATTTGCAGCATGAGCTCAACTGTGCAATAAAGAGGAAACATTCCCAGAAAATAAGGCCGGTGCCAACTGTGAGGTGGGGAGATGGAAGCAGAGGACTATTGCTTTTCATTTTACATACTTCCGTATTGTCTGAATTTTTTCCCCAATTGATCATGTAGCCCTTTTAAAAAATAAACTTCACATTTGAAAATAGTTTTAGATTTACAGAAAAGTTACAAAGATAATACAGAGCATTTCCACATAGCCGCTATTCAGTTTCCCCTATTGTTAACATCTTATATTTGTCACAACTAATGAACCAATAGATATCTTATTAGCTAATGTCCATTCTTTAACGACATTTTTGAAATTTTTAATCTACTTTCTTTTTTCTCTTCTAGGATCCCATCCAGGATACCACATTATAAACAGTGATTGTGTCTCCTTAAGGGCCTTTAGACTGTGACATTTTCTCAGATTTTCTTTGTTTTTAATGCCTTTGACAGTTTTGAGGAGTTCCTGTCAGGTATTTTGTAGAATGTCCCTTAATTTGGGTTTGTCTGATATTTTTCTTGTGATTAGACTGGGGTTATGAGTTTTTGGGAAAGAGATCACAGAAGTTAAGTGCCATTCTCATAATATCATATCAAGAGATATATTACTTTTTAAATAAAACGTACAATGAAATATATTTTATTTATATATTGTACATTAATCGTAATAATTATATATTAACAAGGATTATGCTAGAAAAGTGTGGATTATGAGAGTTTAACTCTGAGTGTGGATTATGAGAGTTTTCTCAATATTTTTCTTTATAGTCTTCTATAAAAAGCATAAAATATATTTAGAAAAAGAAATTTTAAAATTCCTACTATAAATATCCAGCAAGGGCTACAGTGGCCATGGCTGTGGGGACAGGGGAGGGGGTACGGAGTCTGAGTCTTGGCCTGGCACAGGAACAGAGAGTGTCAGCATGATGGGGAACACACCCAGGCCTGGCTGCGTGCTGGGAGCAGTCAAGATTACTAATGGCAGGACAGAAAGTAACAGCAACAAAAGGAAAGCAAAGGCCCGGGCTGGGAAGACAGTGCTAATGAGAACATTGAGATACATTCCAGGCGAAAGGGTAACCCAAAAATGTAAGCAAGCCTGGAGCTGAGATTAGTTATAGCCAAATAAGTCATGCAGGATTCGGAGAGCTCAGGCAGCCGAGGGGAAGCTCAGGCACCTCCGCGTCTCTGAATCCGGCAACATAATGCTTTGTATAAATACTGACTTTTTAGGGAAGACAGAGAGGAGCCTCTCTCTTTTTTCACTACAGGGATTAAGAAAAGTTTATTGATTTTTAAACAGGCTGTTTCTATTCAGGGCTTATTCTAGATCTAATAAGGCTGTTATTATTGTTTTTTAATTGGGTGCAGAGAAGGGAATTCAATTGCTTTGGAAGATGTTACACTGAAACTAAGATTGTAGGTCACACGCGAATCCAGGGCACTGGTCCCACGAAAAGGTTCTACTAGAACCAGTATGTCACCCGAGCTCTTGGTCCAGCAGTAAAATGTCTGGACAGTTGGGTTGGCATTCATATAATGGGGCAAATGACTATAACTTGCAGAGAAAGCAATCTTTCGATTATGATTGGCAAACTTCTATTCATCCTTCAAGACCCAAATCAAGTGTTCTGATGAAAGAAATTGATCAGATAGAAGAAATGAGTAAGCATGCTTCGGACCTGCAGAGCAGCCACCAGGGCGGGCTGGAGCATAGAGGTGGGATGCGGGACAATGAGGAGATCAGCCTGGAACTTCCCATTGGATTTCGGAGTCCTTGCGGGTCAAGGCCTGGGGTGATTTCAAAGGCCCCTCCTGACTGACCAAGAGGCCAGTTGCTGAAACCAGAAGCTGGAAATGAACCAAGTCAAACTGGGGTGAAGGATGGAGCATTTGTGGGCAGATTTGGGGAAGGCCTAGACACCACCCTCTCCACCTGCCCTGTTTTGCCAAGGAAATGTCCTGCCTGCGTGCCTTGGGTTTTAACAAGTTGCTTTACTAATTTGTTTTTGTCTATACAAATATTTAGATGTGATCTCTCTCATTATACCTCTTCAAATTGCCAAACCCACCAATATTTTAGTAGTGTTTTGCTCTAATTTAGAATCTCTGCTCTCCTTTCAAATCTACCGAGGACCAAGGACCCACGTAACAAGAACAACGACGATAATAAAATAGCAACTGTTTCCAGACCACGTCCTGTGTGCCCAGCAGTGAGCTACGTGCTGGACACCCTCTTGCTGAGGTCTGTGTTATTTTCCTCTTTACAGGTGAGGACACTGAGAGTCAAGAGGCTAACCCAGGATGAACAGCTGGTGTGTGACAGAATTGGGATTCCGACCAGAGCTTTCTGGGCCCAAAGCCTATGTTCCTGACTGCGTGACACAGGTGAGTGAACTACACAGCTGTGTAGACTGCTGTGGAACAAATAGAAACACAGGTGGGTTCTCAAAACTTACATTAAGTAAAGTACATACTTAATTACTTAATACTTAATTAGTAATTAACTAAAAATAATTAAAACAATTAAATTATTAAAACATAAAATAACTGAAATAAAAATTAATTAATTAACATGGAATTCGCTAAAACAAAAATAAATAATTAAATTAATTCAATGCTTAAATTAATACTTAATCACATTAAGTAAACTGCATACAAATTACATAAAGTAGCGTCACGTACTCTCAAAGGTTTTATTAAATTTCCAAGTTAGATGTTATTTTTTTGCTCGGGAAAACTCGAAGGGCATGTGTCCATTCTGTCCCATCTTCTTCTACAATGTTTTGCTGTTATACTGAAAGTGTTCTGCTAGGAGCTGTGGGGAATATAAATAATAATCAGACATAGCTTCTGCCTTTGAAGGTCGTAATATAGGAGATAAATGGGGGATGAAACTTTGAGCAAGTCTTTGTTGTTTCCTTTTGGCTGCCTAGACGTGGCATCAACTCAGTTTATTTTGCTGAGTATCTCAAATTGGAGAAAGGCCTTGAATGTAAGAGCCAACAGCTAAGTTTTAGGAGTACAGTTGTTTTTGTGTGTTTTTAGGGGCAAGGCTAAGACTTGAAGGGTGGGGTGATGCGGTGACTGTCAATTGCCATGAAAGGCTGTAATCTGTCCTTGCCTAAGAACTTGGAGAGGAGAATAAATTTTAGATTTGGTCACTGTGGAAGCCATTCCATTTCCCAGTCCTTCTGGCCTACCTTGGAGTTATTGCTGGGTTCAGTTTAGCAAATCTTTATTGATGGCCCACTGTGAATTAGAGAGTGTGCAAGGGGAGCTGGGGCATTTAAATTAGCAGAGGGCCTGGGCTCTCATCTTGAAGGATTTATCACTGAGATAGGAGGACAGGTTTGTCAGTAAAAGCTGGTCAGTTCTGCGGCAGAGGTCTGGATAAGGTGCCATGAGAACACAGAGAAGGGATTTTGCCCAGTGTTGGATTATGGTAGAGTGTGTGTGTGTGTGTGTGTGTGTGTGTGATTGCATATATCTTTCTTGAAGACAAGACCCCTGACCTAAATCTTAAAAGGAGATTCCCAGCAAAGAGAAGGGCATGAAGAAGTCCACTGAGGTACAGATGACACGCAAAGACCCATAAACTGGGATGTGAGGTGGGGAGGTAAGGAGACAAGACCAAAGAAGCAGGCAGGGTTAGGACCTTAAGGACCATGGACGTTGGCTGAGGCACTTGGGTTAATCCTGTAACAGAATGGGGCCTTGGGAAGCAGGGGAACATGGTTAGATTAGCCCTCTAGAGACACTGTTCTGGCAGCAGTCTGGAGACCAGAGTGATGGTGGGCACGATGATGGCAGTGGGATGCTGAGGTTAGTAACCACGGAAAACAATGCAGGAAAGAGGCAATCGGGGCCTGGATTCCAGCAGGGAAGAAAGTGATAAAGAGGAGAAGGTTCCACATCATCCGGCTTCCCAAAACCCAGCTGATATTTCCATCTCCTCTTCACAGCCTTCTTCCATCTCCTCCCCTTGCCAACCTTCTCTCTAGCAGCCCCTCAGCCTTTCAAATGATTCAGCCTTCTGAAAGGCTCTCCTCAAACAACTTAGGAGGAAGTCTGCAGAAGGGAAGGGACCACACCAGAGAGCTGGCAGAAACAGAGCCAGCCAGTGCTTCCCCATTCCAAGAGTCCTTATCTGATCGCTGTATAGTTTCATTTGCTCTTTGCAGCTTATTAAGTCCAGTTACTTCTCAATCAGTTTAATTGAATTGTACACTTAGACTCATATGAGGGGGTTAACTTATGCTGTTAGGGGGATGGGGTTCTAGCTCTGGGAGGTTTTATAGCACTTCTTTTTTCCATTTAATGGAAACAAAGTTTCCCCTTCCTCCCATCACCTTCCCCGCCATACTCCATGTTGTCCCAGTGAAGGCCCTGTGACTACTTCAGCGGAGATTTCTCTTACCTTAGAAACAGACTTCCACTGTGAGTGTTTCCTTGAAAGAACTTATTCTTTGCTTCTAGAAGTCATTTCAATAAATATCCATCACGTTAGACTCTCATTTGAATAGTGTCTGTTGTGGGGAGATAAGATAATTAAAATGCAATGAGACCGTTAGGAATCAGATCTGTGACTTTTCAGCTTTCTTATTCCGGTGAAATCGAAACCAAGAGGTGTTTTTGAGCACCTGCCCTGTCAATGCATCGCACCAGGGAGTGCTCCGATGAGGTTGGTACTCCGATGAGGCAGAGAATAGCCCAGCCCCATACTCCCAGAGGTGGGTCCATGACCCATGAGAAAACTCTCTGCTCAAGGGAGTCGGGGGCACTTGTGTCTAACTGGATTTTTAAATGGTAAGTAGATGTTTGACGGGCAAAGACAAGAGCATTCCAAGCTGCGGAGATAGAATGACCAGTGGTGTGGGAGGGAATGGTGTGCTGGGCAGGGAAGGAGTTAGGTATGGCTGGAGTCCTGGGTGCCTGGGGAGTGCTGGAGGAGGCAGATGGTCAAGTCCCCTGAGGGCTGACTGCAAAGGCCCTGACCAGAGTTGGGCTTTACTTATAGCAAATAGAAGCCATCGAATGTGTGTAGGCATGATGCATTTTGTGCTTCAGGAAGATAACTAGATGGACTAGAGAGATGGAAGCAATAAAAATCAATCTGGAAGCTGTTAGAGGAGAAAGATGATGAATCCTGCTTTAGGCAGTGGGATGGAGAGAAAGCGACAGTGTCAAGAGACATTTGGGATACAGAATTGAGCTGAGCTCGGTACCGATGGTATAGGAAAGAGTATAAAGCATGATAGAAAGTTTGCTAGTTTGGAAAATAGGCATCTGCCACGCACTGTGCTAGGATATCTGAGGAGAGGTTAACACTTTTACAAACTGTCTTCTGGTATCGTCTCAGGTGCACCTAAGAATGGAATTACCTAAAGTTTTGGCAGAAAACAAAAAGAGCCGAAGGAGGGCATGTGAAGAGACTTGTTCTTTACGTTCAGATGGAATCTGCCAGTTTTTCTAAGGTCTGCTGCAATTGTGCCGTTGATGTCAACCCCTGACTGCTGTATATAGTGGCACTCTCACTCCTGACCCTGACGCATGAGGCGTTTTCTGGACTCACTGTGCTAACAGGGCATCAAGGTGGAACTCTCTAGAAGGCAGCCGGAACTTGGATATCAGGAGATAGCTAGGGTAGGAAACCTGGCCTGCAAATAATGCTGGAGGCAGTTGAAACCAGGGGCATGGGTGAAATCACCCGATGAGGGCCCAGGACAGAAACCCAAGTAATATCCACATTTATGGAGCAGCCGAGGAGAGTGGCAGTAGAAACTGAGGTGTAAAGAGGACAGGAAGAGAGCAGAGGCTGGGAATGTTCCATATGATGGATCAGGCTGGTTAAGGGGCAAGTAAATCCAGTAAAGTCTGTGGGGAAACCAGGTCCAGTGTGAGCAAGAGGAGCTGGTCAGGGCAGGGAGGTGTGTGTCGGCCTGAGCAATGCCAGGGCACATTGCACGTGGGGCGCTCACAGCTGGACTGTTACGCCCCTGTGTACTAACTTCTCCCAATCCAGGCCCAACTTACTTTGCTCTTGGTCCATAATTCATGGCTCTAAGGAAAGCTGCCATCTTGACCTTTTGAGGTTCAGGCCACTGGGATCAGAGGAAAAGCAAGAAGAGTCTCATAACCTCCCTTCACTCATCTCTGGGATAAGAGCTTCTGGACCATTGGGCCGATGCTGTTCTTTCTTGTTTTGCACTGATAAAAAAAATATCGGCATTGATACCATGCAGAGATATTTCTGTGAGTGGCTTTGATCTTGTGTAGGAGCATTCCAGGAGAAAAAGAAGAAAAAACTTCTTAAGAATCTGGTGCTTGTTGGTTGAGAGATTGGGTGTTGGGCTGATTGATGAAGGTCACGACACTCAGCAGTTAGGGGAAAAAAGCACTCTTCTCCCTATCAGACGGCATGCTCTAATCCTGGCAAGCCAGCTGCTATCTTCATGGTTAAGCACCTCTAACAACTACCATGTGTCAGCTGGAGATTTTACTTAACCAAAGAAATAAACAACAATATGTTATAGTGCCATAAAGAGTTTTTGTACCTATGTGCACATAGCAAGCAAAATCATGTCTTAAAATTCTATCCTATGTGCAGACGCATAGACTTTTTAATACATGTATGAAGTTTCATAATCGTCTCTGAAGATTTTTAATATGGGGATGGGATGGGGTTGGAGAATTTAACAGTGACGTATAGGCTCTACGAGTCATGTTTTCTCACTTCTACTACTTTTCATAATCACAGTGTAATGATACAGACATTAGTAATAATGCTTATGTAAAAATTTCAATGGAAAGGAGATAAATTTTAGAGGTTCTTAGACATGAATAATGCAAAATAGGGTAGTTATTAGCCTGAGATAAATTGATGAAAATTATATTCATTTTGGTGGATTGGGACCAAATGCAGATTTTTCAAGAAAAAGAAAGAGGCATTTAACCCACAAATTTTCTTTTTATAAAGTTAGTATTTTCTGCTTAATTAATGGTGTAAATTGATCATGTCCACATTCCTTCTTTTCTTTTCTTATCAATTGAGAATATAGAATATATTCCATCCGCTGTTCCTCTCTTCACTCTGTGTCTTCTTAATATCATTAAGATAGAATTGCTAAATAATAATAGTTGATAATAGTTTTTGATAAGGTGAAGAAATTGGATAATTGTAAAGATTGATACCCAACAGGTATAATCGGAGGAGGAGGCTGCATATAGAGAAATCTGTGGGGGTGTCATTTTGAGAATTTTATTTTGACAACCCATTCCTCTCTTAAAAGATAATTTCTGAACTGAACTTGAACCATTAGGGTCATTTTTGTTCTGGATGCCTTTTGGTTCTCATTCATTCACTTATTAAGTGCCCACCATGTACTGTGCTAGGATAGCCAAGGGGAGGTAATGTTTTTATGAACTGCCTTCTGGTATCATCTCAGGTGAATCTAAAAAAGAAATTGCCTAAGGGTTTGACAGAAGGCAAAAAGGAAGAGCTAAAGGAGGACATATAAAGAGAAACTTGGCCTTTGTGTCCAGATGGAATCCTGCTCAAATTTCTAAGGTCTGCATTTGTGCCATTGGTACCAACCGTGTCAGCTATATAAAGTGGGACCCTCACTACAGACCCCCACACCTGTGGCATTTCTGGGAGACTCTCAGGGACTGCATCGGGTCTTAGGACACACAAGTTGGTTTTTGAGGGCATCTATCTCAGGTCCAGCTGAGGGATAAGAGGAAAATCATGTTTAGATTCTCCAGTCTCTATGACTTGCACTAGAAATATTTTTTGAGTCTTCTAATTGAAATCTTCCATTGTATGATGAGAACAATGTTAACTTACCCTTTTTGGCTACCAAGAGTCACAGGGATGTTTTTCAGACCAAAATATTGGGGACCTTATTGCCTCCACATTTTCCATTCAGAGATGAAAGAGCTAAACATATGGCTAAAGCACATTGCCAGTTCAATCATTCTTTTTTTTATTTCCTGAAACACAAGAATCAAATGATCCTGAGTTAGAAGAAAAGTGAGTTCACACACAGCCCAGTGGAGCTCGGTGCTGGGCTGCACTGGAAGATTCTGATCTGATGGCATCTAGTTTCAAAATTATTTGAAAGCCTTAAACGTGGATGTAGCTTCAATTTCATGTGGTGAAATAATATGGGTAATTGAGAAGAGAAATGTAATGGGGCTTATAAATTAGGATAATATTAGCCACCATTTATTAATGCTTACCATGTTCCAGGTTTTCCACTAATTGCCTTGTATGCCTGCTCTCGAAGCCAAACCTGATGCTCGGTCATGTGGTTAGCTCATTCTCAGGTGAGCACATTTGCTGTTCCTCATTTTCCTACTTGCAATATTCATTTCTACTTTATTAATGTTAATGCATACACATTCTTCATCTTAACCCACTTAAAATTTCTTTTGGAAAGGTAGCATTCTGATTAATAAAATACATTTTCAGGATGGTTTTCTAAAGAGTGGTTAATTGTGAAGGCTTTAGTTTGTCTTAAAATCTAAAGAATTGATGGTTTACCAAAAGGAAGAAACCAACCATTCTTGTTAAATTATTCTACTAATGTTTTCTTTTTAAACAGTGGTATTTTATGTAAACAAAATTGGTAAAACAAAACAAAACAAAACACGCCCCCCCTACATTTTGTATTTAATCCATGGACCACAGGATAAGTACTTTAGGTAATTAGTCTTTTGATTTGAGCCTTAATAAATGTACATATGTACCTGTTATTCTCATTATACTCCCATTTAGATTATAAGCTTCTTTCTAAAAGATAAGACCATTGTATCTCTGTAAATTTATTTTAATTCCTTTACTGATGGCTCAATTAGTATTAGTCAATGAAGTTATTATTTGTTAAATTATGGAATATTTATTTTATCAAAATACTCTTTATAATATTTAAAACATTTTTTATTATTAAAATACATTATGAATGCAAATCATGATCTGTATTCCAAACATTTAAACTGAATACTGTCTTCTAGAGGCTACTTGTGATTTATCAAAGGGCCTAAGTAGCTATCAAAGTCAGACTGTCTGTATTTGAATCCAGTCTCTACTACTCACCACATAACCTTGGGCAAGTTATTCAGTCCTTTGAGGTTAAATTTCTTCTTTGGCAAATGAGGTCAATAGTGGTAGCTAATCCTAAAGCTTTTGTGAGGTTTTAGTAACATATTCCATTCAAAGCACTTAGCAAAATGCCTAGGACAAGGTAGGTCATCAATAAATATGAATTTATTATCTAGATTAATTGAAGTAGAAAATTAGTCATACTATATTGTTAACTTGCTTCTCTTGAAAGGCCTTGTCTCCTGACTTGTCCTACATACTTACACTCATAGAGTAAGGGCCAGGATTGAGTCAGGGTCAAGGTCCATTCAAGGCTTTTCTCCTTTGAACCTCCCTCTCTATCCCAAAGTGAGTGGCATCTTCAGGGTTCCCTGGGTATTCCTCCAAACTGAATTGGAAACAACTGCGTCGTTGAGCTCCCTCTCTGGGATAGGGACCGCATAATCCTCCTTTGTATCCCATAACACAATTTGTTGAATAAATACATGAATGAGGAAGCACAGAGCCAGTAGTCAAAGGAGATTCCTACCCTTCCTCTCTCATTGACGGAATCCTAAGGGAGAGATTAGAAGAGGCTATAGAAGTGGAAGAGGTTGGTATGAGAATAAAAGGATCCTACAAACTTAGAAAAAGACTGTTCTGTAGCCATGGTAACAAGGAGACACCAGAACTGTTTTTAAATCTGTTCAATCTATTGGTGACAGCTGGGTGAAGTGACCTTGCTTTTGCAAAAATACCAGTCGGTGTCAGCTCTTGCTTATGAAAATCAGCCAATAAGAATAAACCCACTCCAACAAAAATATCTCCTGTGCCAGCCAATCAGTACATCTCACCTGAGCAACCACACCTCTCCAGATGATGTCAACCCACTTACAACCCTGAAAGTCCACCAGTCCATAAATTCCACATTTCTCAAAAACCCTACTTGATATCATCAGTCTGTTCTGTTCTCAGAGACCATGCCGGACTAGCAGAGTTCTCCCTTATTAAAGCAAGTAATAAATTCAATTTTATTCTTTTATTTCAGATATCGAGTGATAGTCTCATCATTCTTTGACAATTCTGACATAGAAATGTTTTTTGTATTGAGATAAACTGCATGTAACAAAATTCATTATTTTAAACATTAGAATGTACAATCAGTGATTTTTAGTAAATTCACACTGTGCAACCATCATCCCTATTTAATTACAGAATATAAAACTCTGTACTTCCTAATTGCCCCTTCTCTTCATCCTCTGTCAACCAGTAATCCACTTCCTAACTCTATAAATACATGATTTTATTTTATAAATCCAAGACGATTTGAACAAGGATTCTTCCAGTAAGATTTCCTGTTTCTTTGACTATAACCAGTGTAGGAATTTTCAAGCTGTAGACATGTATCAATAAAGCAGGGTAGGGAGAGAAGTTGAATTTATTTATAATTGATCGAAGAGCCAGAATACTAATGCACTATAATACACTTATCAGAGATGATGTTAGTGCTAATAGACAAGTTTCAGAAACCAAGCTCAGGGATAGGATTTTTTCCTCTGAGTTCCAGACACATATATTTCATTGCCTACATCAAAATCTGGTTTGGAACAAATTTAGTGGAGTCACATTTCTCAATTTCAAATTTTACTACAAAGCTACAGTAATCCAAGACAGTGTGGTACTGGCATGTGGATAAACGTATAGATTAGATTAATGGAATAGAATTGAGAGTCCAGAAATAAACTCATATATCTAAGATCAATTGACTTTTGACAATAGTGCCAAGACCACTTAGTGGGGGAAAGGATAATATTTTCAACAAAGGTACTGGTACAACTAGATGTCCACATGCAAAAAAAATGTAACTGGACTCCTACTTCACACCATATACAAAAATTAATTCAAAATGGATAATAGACTTAAATGGAAGAGCTAAAACTAAAACTTCCTTAGAAGGAAAGGTAAATCTTTGAGACCTTGGATTAGGTAATGGATTAGGAAAGAGAAATAAAAACCTGTTCACACAAAAAACTTGTACATGAATGTTCATACCAGCATTTTTCATAATAGCAAAAAAGTGGAAAAAACTCCTATGTCCACCAACCAATGAATGGATAAACAAAATTCCATATAATGGAATATAATCAGGCCATTAAAATAAATAAGTACTGATAAATGCTACAACATGTATGAAGCTTGAAAACATTGTGCTAGGTGTAGATAGGGTCTTTACACAGGTAATAAAGTTAAAATGAGGTCATAAAGTTAAAGTGAGGTCATTAGAATAAGCTTTACTCCAATAAGACTTGTGCCCTTCTAAAAAGGGAAAATTTGAACACAGTCACAAAAGGCACATATTGTATGATTCCATTTTTATAAAACATTCAGAATAGGCAAATCCATGGAGACTGAAAGTAGATTAGTGGTTGCCAAGAATTAGGAGGAATGAGGAAGACTGCTAATGGGCATGGGGTTTTCTTTATGGAGTGATAAAATATGTTTTTTAAAAAAATTAGTAATGATTACGTATAACTCTGTGAATATATTAAAAACCACAGAATTGTATACTTTAAAAGGATAAATTATGTCTCAAAATGCTATGGATATCTCAAAGGCATCTCGAACTCAGTGTGTCCAATATAAAATTCTTGTTCTTTATGTCAACTTTTATCCTCTTCCTGTGCTCTCCAGAGCTTAATGAGTGGACGATGCCAACTAATTACACAGAATAGAAACTCCTAGGTCATGGGATGGGTTAATATTTAACCCATCCTGAATCTTATCAATTTTACTTCCTGAATATCTCTTTAATTTTTCAATTTGTCCATATGTTTATTGCTACATCCCAAAGCCAACATCACCTCTTGTTAACAAGCTTCTTACCCAGCCTCCTTACCCATACACTCTTGCCCTTCTTCAATCTGCCATCCGTGCAGCAGCTGGGAGCACTGGATCACTCCACAGACAGACCAGGTGCACACAACTACAACAGAGTAGGGCACCAAAACACGGAGGCAAAATTTCTTGGATATTTTTGATATTTTATATCAGGATACAAAATTTCTGCTAAGTAACAGAAAACTCAGCACTTTCTGACCTAGTGAGAAAATGTATTATCTCACCTAACAAATTCAGACACAGGTAGGCTCTAAAGTTAAGCTCAGCCACGTCTTGAAGCACCTAATTTTTTCTCTTTCCATTTGGCTATCTCCCTTCATGGTAGTAAGGTGGCTGCCAGCAGCAAACACGCATCCTGTTCCCCTATTCATACTTATGTATGGTTGGCAGCTCCTGAACATATGGTGGGAGAAGGAAAAGCTCCTCTCCCAACCATATGTTCTTCCTTTAACTTGTATTAGGCAGATTTAAGTTATATGTGAACCCGTGGACCAGGGAAAGGCCGAACACTCGTTGGCACGGACTGATTAAGGTTTACCTGTGGATTGGGTGGACAGCTGAACAAAATTTGAGGAACTGTGGAGAAGGGAGAAGAGGGCGATAGATGTTGCCTTGATCTAATATAGTTCTTATTTTATGACATATAATGGGCCCTCATATATTTCAGAAAAAGGAAGGTAACTTTACAAAATATCATTTACGGCATGAGTATTCCCCCTTCCCTTCATATTTTAGTATTCAAAACTCAAATGCACTTTTCTGTCATCTGTTAAAAGCAAAATGTAATAATTTATCTTTAATTCAGTACAGAGTTTTCCAATTTTTCTTCTTGCATTATGATAAAGTTAAAATGTAAAGACTATTTATTAGGTTTAGGTGTGGCTCATTCTTTTTCCAATTCCAAAATATATTGAGCATGATGGCAGAGGTTCACTAACAACAAGGATAAACACAAAGTCAGTCTTCTCTTTCGGGCTCTAAGCATTCAAGCAATATAATATATATCACACATCTACAATTGTGCCAGCCAGCTGTAAGTAAAAGGGAAACATTTTAATCACAGTTATAGGATAAGTTGAAAGACCTGAAACCATTCTTT
This sequence comes from Pteropus medius, assembly GCF_902729225.1. Taxonomy (NCBI): domain Eukaryota; kingdom Metazoa; phylum Chordata; class Mammalia; order Chiroptera; family Pteropodidae; genus Pteropus; species Pteropus medius. The sequence goes on from NW_024351735.1 coordinate 2,189,416, forward strand.
CATCTAATAGGCTTAGACATGTTATAGGTGATTATGTTCTAAAAATTTGCTGTATTAAAAATCAAGCACATCGAACCCAGAGATAAGGGACTCTATATATAATCTTTATAAATATGAGATTATTCATTTAAAAAATTACACGAGTCATTAGCAAGTGCTGAGGTCTAGGCAATTCCTTTCCTTATACTTATGTATGGTTGGCAGCTCCTGAAATTGAACTGTAAGAAGCACTTTTTTCCTAGGTAGTCAGGATCTATAGTTGGTCAGTTAAAGAAGAAGGTTAGTTAAAGGAGAGAATCACGAAATTATAAAAAATATCCTTAAAACTTTATTTTTAATTTAAAACATAAAGAAGTCCATTCGTTCATCATTCCTTTTGGTATCAGGCTAATTAAGGCCTTTTCTTTGAGTGGGGTCCACCACCTGGGGCTGCATATAAGACTTCCATTAACACAGCAAATAGCATTGTTGATTTTAGTTTCAGTGAGGTGAGGTCTCAGGATACTTGTGGAGGAAACTGAGGGCAGAATTCTAGATTTTGATAACCCTTTCCTCTCTCCAAACTTTCACATTTGCTTTACCCACACCTAATTCCACATTTTTTTTCTTGAGAAAGACCTGTCTTTATCAGGTTTTATCTAAGCATTCAACTTATTTTCATAGAGATTACCACCCTCTTTACACTCATATTTGTATGATTTTGGTAACATTCAATTAAATTATGCAATTACCAAGTACAACTTACATAAACAAGTCTGAGAACAAATGACTGCATTTTGGAAAGCATACAACTAAATTAGGGAGAGAAGTGATTAGCCCATCAGGGACTAGCCAACTTACTAGTTGTAAAAACTGGGTGGGCCTTGAGTCGTCAGGCATATGTTTCACAGAGAACAGAGACTGGTTCAAAGGTCTGAACCATAGGAAAGCTGAGTTCATTTAAGAAATGAAAAATCTAAATTCAGAGACTTACCACTCAAACTCACATGAAGTTAGTGCTGAAATTCTTTTTAGTGGAAAGTTAACAAAGAAGATTTGAATGAACCTTTCTTTGCTGGGTTTCTCTGTAGGAGGGCATAATGCCTGAGCCTCCATGTGGATGTGATTAGTGTCACTGGGTCTATTCCTGGTAAATGCTCTAAAATATTAAAATATATCTCCCTTTGAAGGAGGCAGGAAAGGAGCTGTTCCTAGTTTATGTTTAATAAAATACTGAAGTCTAAAGTAGCCTTAATATGGGTCAGATTACTAAGGATAATAAAATTCTCCAAAAGAACCCATTTGCTAACCAGTAGGGGAAAAACAATCCTGTTTCCTCATGCTCTCTTGTGATAAAACAGTAGGTTTACAGTGGGGATTATGAAGCTCTAAAATTAAAGTATCTGAAAGAGATCTTCATTTACCTTCATTATGGTTGGATTACACTGCACACCAAGAGTTGGCCACCAAAATGATAAGTGGTGGTGACCGAGGGTGGGCCGTGGAATTAGAAGTACTTCCTCCCCACCCCCTAAATTGTCTAAAATGAAATTATATTACTTTTATAAGTAAAAATGACAATAAAAACACTACCATAATTTACCACCACAGCTAGTTAGTAATAATAGGCAGACCAGTTTAAAGTTTTGGACAGAATGAGCTGTAGCCTCAACAGAGGATCCTCTTCTTTGGGTAATTCTTATTGAATTCAGTGAGAACACAAAACAATTTACAATTTTCCTATTCTGCCTCATGCAGTTTAAGAACTTTAAAAGAAACGAAGACTAAGCAAAGTAAATCCACATCTGTTTTCCTAGCTAGCTAAATTTAGGAAGCCCACTGAATTATGGAATCTCTATCTTAAAAGGTTTAATAAGTCTTCCAAAAGGCAGCACTGAATGGGGTTAAGATCACGAACTCTGGAGCCAAAATGCTGAGTGACCTTGGACAGTTACTTAACCTCTCTGTGACTCAATTTCCACACCTGTAAAATAGTGATACTTGATTCTTAAGAGAATCAAATGAATTAATGTGTAATTAATGTTATGTATAAACTGCTTTTAACAGTGCTTGGCATGTAGAAAGTTCTATAGAAGTTTGGTAAAGAAATGCAAATTTAAAAAAAATCAGTGAGTTCACTAAGTATATGTTAGTGTTAAGAATAGTCTCTGTATCCTTTTCAACATTCTTATCCTTCAAGATTTTTATTAATAATTTCTACTAAGCCTAGATAAGTTAAACTGATGCTTAATGCTTAATGAAATGTATGATATATTTAGGGACAAGTAATCTAAATATCTAAGATAGGATTTACAGGTTATAAAGACCTTTGACGCTGTGCCCATTAATAAACCACAGTCCTTCCTAAAGCCATCTTCCCCAGTGTAGAGACCCCTAAGAGATGCTGACAGTGCACTGAGAGGAACACTTTTAAATGGATGGGTGTATATGCTAGTGGTTTTAGAATATGAATTCTTGGATGCTCCTCCCTTCAAAAGGTGGAGCCTAATCTACTCCCCTTGAGTGTGAGATGGACTTAGTGACCTGCTTTTAACAAATAAAAAGGAAGTAGAAGTGATGGTGTGCAACTTTAGAGACTAGGTCTTTCCTCACTTGGATCTAAAGGAAGCTGAAGGAAGCCATGCTGTGTCATGAGGATACTCAGCAACCCTGTGGAGAGGCTCACGTGCTACGGAACTGAGCCTCCTGCCAACAGCCATGGGAAGCTGTCATCTTGGAAGCAGATCTTCCAGCCCATCAAGTCTTCAGATGACTGCAGGTCTGGCTAACTGCTTGAATGAAACTCCATGAAGGACACTGAGCCAGACCACCCGCTGAGCCACTTCTAGATTCCTGACCTGAAGGAACCATGTAAGATAATAAGTGTTCGTTGTTTTAAGCTGCTATATATTTGGGATAATTTTCTACAGAGCATAGATAACTATGATAGTGTGTTTATAGATGAAGTGAAAAAGAAAGCAGTGTTAGAGTACCCTTTCTAGACCTGATACTATTCAACCAGTGAAAATCCATCATCTTGACCCAAAAGCTATCACCAAATTGCAGTAAGAAGCTGCGATAAAATGGTTTCTTTCTTCTCCCTGCCCAGTTGCTACTTTTTATGTCACAAGCTGTCAGGATTTGTCCTATTATTTAGCATAATTGCCTAGAATATCTCTGATAAAATTTGAGTACAATCTCAGTTACTAGGAGAAGGCTGGTAACCTGGCTATGGAAGAGCCCCAAAGAGAGAAGTTTATAATAAACAGCTTTGGTTCATTGCCCTGAAGCATCATAAACTGTATTTTATAAGAATATTCAGAACTCATAGACTAAATTGACAGACTTGGGGGCAGAACTACAGAAACTAAATTCACGAGACTGATGTAGAAGTCGGAAAGTGTCTCTAAATTTACTATGTGCAGAATGGAATTCTGGTGCCTTCATCCAGAGTTCCTCTTTTCCTGAATGGTAGATTCAAGGCCATATTAGCAATCAGGAGGTGGTTCAGTTAAGCTTGCAATTAGAGCCAAAAGAAATGGCAAGTCTCGAGGTATGTTCGTCCCAAGCCACAGCAAGTCTTGGCCAACTGATCCTACTGAAGTGGAGGATACTTCTGGTCACAAGTTGCTCACATCTCTTGGATTCAGTGCCTCCCCTCTATGGATAACATTGTATACACACTGTTACATTTTGTTTCCTCCAAACCTTGTTCTTGGTAAATTATTTCTGTTCACATTTTCTTTTTTCTCAAATGAATTAATATCATTTAAAGACCACAATGTACCTAGGAAACATGGAGGCTCTTCTCACTACACATTGACTTACTGTTTAATTCTCTGGGCGTATCTTATTACCAAGTCCTTGGGAGGTATTTCACTGGTGCCCTCACCACTACCTGTATAGTTTGGATCAGAAGCCGATTATTAGTGTATCAGAGCTTGTCCAGAGATAATATTTTAGAACTGGCATAGCATTTCAAAGGCAGTTTTGTAATTTCTGATTGCTCATCTAAAAATTTTCATAATCAACAAAATCATAAGTTGATCACAAGGAGTTGAAAAACAAATATATTAACCAGTTATCAAAAATAGGGTATTTATGTAACGTTCTCTTTTTTCAGTCCACTGTATGTAGTAGTATGGTTTTCTAACTTGAGTCGTGAGTATTCTTACCAAAACCAACTCATTCACATTTGGAACAATTACGCTAATTTGTACCTGTCAGTTTCAGAAATTCAAAATAGTTTTTACTATCTACAATTTAAAATTAAATTTCAAGAGAAAAATATCTTCGTATTTAATGTCTTGGTATTAATCAATATCTAATGATTCAGAAGTTGAAAAGTATGTTGCATTTAAATGTATGCACTTGAATTATAAATACTTTGAATTATAATAAAATCATCTGTTGCTCATTTTGTAATTAGATAAATAGAATTATAATGAGCTCAATAATTAGTGATTAATATGCCAAAATAATTTCATAAATTTATACACTAAAACTAAAATCTTTTAGTTTCATTGTCCTTAGAAATCCAGGAAAAACCACTCAATTAATGGTCACTTCACTTTTCATTTTTATCAGACACCATTCTTTTTGACTTTGAATCCTACTGAATATATCTTTCCCTGACCATTTCTGTTTAACTAAAAAGAAAAAAATATTTTTCTTGGAAACAAAATGAAGTCTCAGTTAACTCAATAGTTGGTGAAATGTCACCTGAAATTTTAAATAGCTACAAATCCCCAAAAGGAAAACACATTAGCTTTAATACAGCTAGTACATAACAGAAATGAAAAGAGCTATTTTGGGAAAGCTAATGTAAGTAGAAAAATTGATTAAGGTATGCTCACTAAAAGTCCTGTCATCAATATTTTTATTTAGTATATGTTAGAATATAAATACATAACAATGCACCCTTTCTTATCACAGATAGTCTGCATAACTAAAATTTATGGCCAACATTTTATAAAATAAAACTAAATAAAACTGTAAATTATCAGAAAAGGAACAAAGATATAGGAAAACAATATGTTTTCTATAAATTACAGAGGATAGTTACAATGAAAATCCATTACTTTCCTCTCTAACTCAATTTTACTAAATAAAGTTAACATGTATTATTCTGTGAACTGCTTTTGGCCCTTTCAAAAGACAGAGGTCAAAGACAATGTTATCTTGATGTCATATATTGTTCTTAGTTCTTAACTGGAGTAGAGCTTCCTTTCATAGTCTTCTTTAGGTGGTGGTAGTTTGGCAAGATTTTCATCAGGAAATCCAGCTGTAGTGTCTGGGGCTAAAAAGATAAGATAATTAAGAACTGACCAACAGAAAGCAAAGTCAAGAGTACCAGGCAGAAATGATTATCAGTAGATCATGGAATTCCAGGTGATTATCACCCATGACTTATTTTTGCTTACCTGTTTTTTTTTTTAATTTACAACAAATATACATTGTTTGGTAATAAGAAAAGCCAAGAGATTTTATATATAAAAATATATATGTGATCCTATTTTAAACCTTGCTTTTATACATTTCACCCTGGCCTCTAAAATGGTAAAAATTCCAATTATAGAAGACAACATAAGTAAAATACCCAGAGTACATTGCTTTCCACAAGACCTACACAGCACACATCTGCGATACTCAACTGATCTTCATTTTCATATACCAGCTTTGCTCAAACTCTCCTCATTATAAAACTTACCTGGAGGGTACCTGTGAAAATATGGATTTGTTTAGGTCCTTGCCCTAGATACCCTGATTCAAAAGGTCCCAGGAACCCTTTTTTTTAATAACGACCTCTACATGATCCTGTGATCACTGAAAAATGGAAAATAGTATTGCATACCATTGTGTATTAAACTTCAGGTATTCTTGCTTACTTAATTCTCCTTTTCTCAACTTTAGCTATTTATCCCTCTTTAATTATTTTTATTGTTATGCACAAAGATAGTGAAAAAATACTGGATTGGTTCTTATTTCCTTTTTAGATACAGAAGTAATACTTGCTTATGATTATAGTAATAATAAAAGCTAAACATTACAGAAATAGAATAATCCAGAAAGAACTGGAATTTAAATTTTTGATAAAATATAGCTAAGAATCAGAGGCAAAGTGATAAATGTCTTGAAAATATTTTCTTTGGGAGGAATAGGAGGACACTGAGTAACTAAAGAAATATATTGAGTGTGCCAACCACTGAGGCTCCAAATTTCAATCAGAATGTCTTCTGTCCAAAAGAAGCCCCAAATGCCCTTTTCTTATTCGTCTCCTACTCTAACAAGAAACTCCAAATATGTACTCTTCATTACTCTTGGTTATTAGGAGGAGATAATTTATCGTAAGCCAGGAAAATATCCACAAGCTGTATTTATTTTCAAGCTAACTATGTTAGTAAACTAATAGATGGACTCAAGGTAGCTTGTCCAGTATAAATTTAGTATGGTCACTTCTTACCCTCTAAGTGATATTTTAAGATGCATTTTCGCTGAAGATGCATCACCAAACCTTAAATATGTTTTTAAGGTTTGGTGATGCATCTTCAGCGAAAATGCATAAGACCAGGAATAACATCTCTGAATTTTCTTTTCTCATAATTCATTTATCATTGTCATCTTTGTACATTTTTTTTTTTTACGCTCACAGCACCCGGTCTTCCTAGGTGGTCTCCCATCCAAGTACCAACCAGGCCTGACCCTGCTTAGCTTCTGAGATCAGACGGGATTGGGCGTGTTCAGGGTAGCATGGCTGGTAGCATATGTACATCTTTGTACATATTTTTTGATATTAACTTAAAGACTTGAACAACTCCACTGCAAATAAATTCTAGTTTTAGGAATGTTTCTCTGATGTTTTATTTTAACCATTTGCTTTTTAAATAGTGAACTCACTGTCCCATTAAAACAATTATGTAGTATTTGGGGAAAATTGGCAGCCCTAGAAAGAACTCTTTTTAAAGAGAAGTTCTAGTACCTGTGGTCGCTCAGTCTGCACCCGACGAAGGCAGTCTACACCATAGATCACTGTATTCTCAGGGATAACTTCAAACGTATTTAGGTTGCAACAAGCCCCAATGATGCAACCGCTTGTCAATATTACGTTTCTGCCTACATATGCTGCAGTAAAAAATAGGAAGAATTACAATTTAAGACATCAAATAATTAGAACATCATTTTTTTCTAAGATGATTTAGGTATAAAAATGCAAACTGGCCTTAAGAAAAAAAATTAACGAAAATACTTCATTTCAGAGTTTGTATAGCATAATGGCAGGTCCAAACTGGTATTCAAAACAAGACCCTGCTGCTGATTAGTTGTGTGACCTTGGGCAAGTCACTATAAATTCTTGAAGCAAGTTAATCTATGAAATAAAGTCCACTCTACTTCACAGTTTGCTGTAAGTAATAAATGGGATAGTAAATGTATAGTGTTGAGCATATCTTGGACAAATAGTAAGTACATAATAAATAGAAAATGACAATGATGATGGTAATCATAATTGGTATTCCAAATTAAAATAAAAACCATTAAGTGATTAACAAAAGTCTAATTTTATTGTTTAAAGAGAAGCATTTTCTTCCATGCCAGTCAGAACCAAGAAAGATAAAGCATTATGCTACAGAGGTGTCACTGTTCAGGTTCTTTCTGGACCTTTGTGGGACAAGCTCTCACAGTTGCTTCCTAGTACTGGTGATGACTTTACATGACCCCCTGCCTGGTCCCATTTATGATAAATGGCTTACATTTGTTTCTGATTGGCTAGGGTAGTAGATCTGAAATTAAAGAAAGCAAACTACTAGAGAAACTGATTTTCTTCTTTAATTTTACAATAACATTAATCAACTAAATGATCATTGACACTAGTATTTAGTAGAAGTCCTTTCCGAAACTTTCATTTGAACTTTATGACTTAATTCAATCCTGATTTAAACATACGCAGTTGAATTTTTAATTTAATATATTAGACACATTACCAGATTGGATTCCTTAAAGGTAAAGAATTAGTCTACTTTAGTCCACTTCCAACCACAACTTCTTTCCAAGCACATCACTTAGCCATAGTTGGTACAGACATACCCTCGGAAATATTGCAGATTTGGTTCCATGCCATTGCAATAAAGCGATTATTGCAATTAAGCAAGTCACACGAATTTTTACTTTCCCAATGCATATAAAAGTCATGTTTACATAATACCATAGTCTATTAAGTGTGCAATAGCATTATGTCTAAATAACAATGTATCAACCTTAATTAAAAAACTTTATTACTAAAATTGCTAACCATCATCTGAGCCTTCAGCAAATTGTAATCTTTTTGTTGAGGGTCTTGCCTTGATGTTGATGAAAACGCACTCTCTGTGAAGTGTTAGAAAGCGAAGCACAACAAAACGAAGCATGCCTGTACTTAGGTTGTTCGTTTCCCAGACACCACAGAGAAAGGAGGCAATCACTTTTCACAATAAAACTCGGAACGTAGCTTACCTTTTGATTCAATAACATTATTATCTCCCATTTTCATGGCTTGGGAATCTGTGAGCCAGAGTTAAGTAAACATTGTAAATATGTTCCTCTTCTCTCTCTGCTAATTCACTATGTCCTTACCCTGCACTGGGACAGAGGGCAGAGGTGCGAGAAGGGCCGTGCAAGCTCAGCCTGGCCAGAACTCCTTGTTCAGGGGAGTCGGAACGTTTTAATCTTTAAATATAAATACCTTTAAGTATAAATAAATGACTTCTATGTTTTTTAAAGAAATAAGTACCTTATACCCCAATTCTATGAGCAACATATTTTCATAATTGTTTTAAGAAAACTAAAACTAGCTATCACACAATCACTTAAAGACTGTAAATGGTCTGAAATATCTTTACATAAATATGTATAATACCCTTTATATAACTGGGAATCAAACTATATAAACTTTAGCAGTTCACTTTATTTGGTTCCTTTATATGTGCAAGCATTATTCTGTACCATTAAAATCATTAAAAACATAATTTTAAATGACTGCTTAATGGTCCTAATAGTCCATTTTATGTTTTATTTAAATATCTTGCTATTGTAACCATTTAGATTCTTTTCCTCTAAGTATTTTCTATTATAATAATGTTTTGCTAACACCATATAAAGATTTTACTATCTTTTTAGAGTACAAAATGAAACAAAAGAACTGATGATACTCTGGAGGGAAAAAAAAAACAAAGAATAAAATATTTTCATCATTTCCTTGTAGCCAACAACATATTGTCAACCTAAAACTATAGAGAAATCAAATGGACAGAGCTGTGGTTCTTAAATCAGGACAGAAGCCAGGATTACTATTTCTGTGTCCATTGCCACTTAGTCATTGCTACCTGTCAGTAAGTTGTACCAACAGGACCAAAGTGGTACGTTCAAAATGGTGAGCTAAAGGTGTATGTGTGTGTGTGTGTATGTGTGTGTTGTTTGTGTGTGTGCAAGTGTGTCTGAAAATGGCATACTTCCTTTAATCTATTGGGTTATTCAGTGGAAGAGAAGAAAAAAAATTTTTTTGATACACTGCAAGTCAAAGAGCTGGATGGCCAACTCTTAAAAATGTAATTTATATATATGTAATGTATTTGATAGATAAATTATGACAATTTCTACCAAGGAGATTTGGGTACTAAAAGATAGCTGGGAATGATTTATCTAAAATTATTGTAAAGGATACAACAGCCAACTTCAAAAACATTATTGGTGCCAATGATCATAGTTTTGGGTTCTGGATCTTCAGCGTCAGGGGTGATATTATCAGGGTGACTATAAAAAGAAGAGACAAATAAACGAAAAGTTAATGCAAGAGACAATTATCTTGTTTTAACATTTGAGTTCGTTCTCTCAATTTTACCTACATCAAGCTTAAAATATATAACTATGTCAGTAATTTCTTAATCCAAGCAATTTATCCTGTATGCTAAAGAAGACTTGATTCTGACTTTAAAAAGAACTACTGAAATATAAAAAAGTCATAAGTATGTACAGAAAGACAGCCTTCATTTATCTTTTATATTCAAAATCCAGAGAACTTCTCCAGGACAAGGTAAAAAAGATACTGGCTATGACTTTTAGCTTGCTGAACTGGAATCAAAATCACGCCTAAATTGCAAATTTTCCATTCTTAATAATCATTTGAGATTATAAAACATAAACAGATATTTACATAAAATAATTATTTTATGCTGTTAGGTAGTTAGTTGAAATATTTGGAAAATAAATGTTTGTGGTCTAAGAAGAAGAAGCCATTTTAAAATGGTGATTTACCTCTGACAGTTGAGTTACAGCAGGATATAACTGTTGTTAATTGACTTATGCTAACAGTGCCAAAATATATTTTTATAAGAAACTGCTTAATATAGTAAGAAACTCCCTAATCCTAAGTAAGCATTAAGATAAAAAAATCTCTTTATCAGTTAAATATTTTCCCAGGTCTTTGTTAAAAAATTCCATACATGGTTGCTATAAATTAGGTATAAGCTTGAACTTCCTGCCAAAATTTTATCTAGAGAGCTTTAAAAATGCTTATGAAAAGTTCATAAGTATTACATTCTAGTTCACTAACATCACGTACATGGTTCTGATATTTTATTATTATTTTAATCTTTAAAGATTAAAAATTGCCTCTAGGGCCCCAAATTTTTCAAATATAATTCTGGGTGTTATCCCTACAAAGCATATGAAGATATAGGTCAAAGTAAAGTTCATGAGTCTAAGCATGCATAATAGCATTTCAGCCAGAACCAAGAAATCCAACCAAAAGACTCTTCAGGGTTGTCGGCACAGCACTTGGACATTTCGGGTACTAGGGAAATGTTTGCTTAAGGAACAAAGAAGGTAGAACTATATAAGGGGAAGATTACCCGATTGAGTGTCGGAAAGTCTAGTCAGCCACCAACGAGCTACCTCACCTTGGACTCTCCACTCAGCTGGTCTTTGGTTTCCTCATTTACTAGTTACTTGTGTTGAAAAAGATCCCTAATGTTTCTCCAGTTCTAAAACAGTGGGCTTTGCAGATGTCAGTTATAAAAGGTTCCTATAGTTAGAAGTAATTAATAAAAACACTATCTGTGGCACTCAGTTCAGAGTAGTTGTAAGAGTCTTACTCACGCATTTATGATAAGCGCCTGTTCTTCTATCAGGTTACCTTCACCAATCACTATTGGCCCGGCTTCCGCAATAATTCGTGCTTTAGGGTGGACCACTGTTCTAGGTCCTGTTAAAAGTATGGTGAAAAGAAATTATTGGTTGAGGCTAAGCTTCCCACAGGAGGGCAGGAGGTGACCAAGGGGGGCGCCAAGGCTGTTGGGAGGAACGTTTTCTAAAGTATGTGCCAGGCACCACACAAGGCACTTCACAAATGTTATCTCCTCAGCTGTTATCATTAGCAGTTAGTGCCAAATCTCAAACCAAGGTGAGTGGAGACAGACAGCACAGGCTTAGGAGCCAGACAGCCCTGGCTCACCCTCTATTTTGAAGCCTCTGTTATCTCAGCAGTGAAATGGAGATGGTGATAATACCAGTCTTGCAGGGTTGCTGTAAGGATCAGATGAGATAATGTTTGTAGGCCCAGTATTCTGGCACATAGTTGGCAATAAAAATTAACTCCCTTCCTTTCTTTCATATAAAGGTAAGGTGTCTTTGCTTATAATTCCGGTGCTTTCTTACGCTAGTGAACCACCTAACACTTTCTTATGCTAGTGTACTACAGGATTAGTCTTTTTATTAAATGATTAAGAGAGGAATATGGGTGGGCCAAAGTCAGAAAATATGGAAAACTAACCTTAGCTTTGTTACTTTGTTACTATCACTGTTATAAGCTTACCCATGGGAGGAGGCAGACCTTCTGTTATCTGGAGAAGGATGTGATATTTAACCAGTTAAAGGTAGAAAAAGGTGAAAGAGACACAGTGGAAGGAGCTAAGTGTGATCACTGGAGTCCTGAGACTCTGATATAGGGGGACTTGACACAATGACTCCAATCTCAAATTGAAGGGAACAGGAAAGGGGTCTCATCACATCCATTTCATGATCAGACTGGTAAAGGCGCTGCATTGCCTAAACATAGATTCTGGAATGCTAACACATTCCCTCTCCCAGCTTTTATTTACCCATAGTCCTAGAATTCTGGTGATAATGAAACCACTGATGAGAAAACATAACCTCATTTTAGCCTCTCCCTCCAACACGCACTCCACCCACCCCAACAGCAAGGCTATTTTTACTAGTAAACCAGAAGACAGGAAGTAACTGGCTCCGAAAGTAAGAGAGGGTGGGCAGAAGTGTTGACAGGAGGTGGGGAAGGAATCAGGAAGATGACATTGACCATTAAATTCAATTGTATAAGTTGTTAATTTATTCAGTAATCATTATCTGCTTCTGACAGGCAAGATGCAGCACTGTATGTTATGAGAAACAAAAAGACATACATGCTATTTTTGCTCTTTGAACTTGTTGTCTTAAAAACTGGGACTACTTCACACACTCACTCGCAAGTGACTAAAATAATAAGGAGATTTTCCTGGTGCCCAGAGAACTGGAAGGAACCTCAGTGAAGCTTATTTTTTCCTAACAATGAAGAGCTGAGTACTGATACGGGGCTGGGGATGGGGTGGGGAGGCTTAAGCAGGATGCATAGTCAAAGGACATACAGTTTGGTAAGAAATAACATGAGAGTGGCTGTGTTGTTTCTGTCACATCTGGCTCCCCAAACCTTCAGCTGCTAACGTAAAATTTCCCCAGCAAATTCTCCTATTCAGGATAGCAGATCTCAGGATAGAAGACAGGATCTCTCAGTTCCTTGGGAAGTTTCTCAACTTGACCATGAGTGTGAACAAATGTGCCTTTTTTCCTTTGTTAAAATAATACACAGACACATAATTTACAAAATAAATACACGCTCGTTACAACAACTTCAAACGAAGCAAAAAGTACGAAGATCCTGTCATGCTAATCTCATTCCCAAGAGGTAACTATTCTTAAAAGTCTGAAGTATATTATTCCAGACTTAAGTACTACTGTATATAAACTTTATTTCACTAATAGTTTAAAAAATAAATTTAACTTGAAGGAGAAAAAACTGGATTACAAACACTTTTTTTAAAACTAAGGAATAGTACTTATTTTTCTGTAATTTGCTTTTTTCACCTAATAAGTCACGGTCATTTTTCCATATAAACACATCTAAGTAGATATTCTTTTTAATGGCTGAATAATATTTCACATCATATTAATATATCATAATTTATTTAACCAATCCTTTAATAATAGCCATTTAGATGTAACCACTTTGCCGGGAGAGGCGCTAAACAATGCTGAAACAAACACTGGATTCCTTTGAAATGAGGTATTTCTTACAGGTCTTCCAGCTGTGTGACCCAATTTAAATCTGAGGTTTGCACACTAGGTTTACATTTTACTACAAAACCTTCTATGATAAAGGGACACAATCTTTCTATATTAGGTTCTTTGTAATTAAAGTCCCAGCTAGCACCTTGCCATTTTTCTAGAAAGTCTAGACTCTGGCCTCTATCACTTAAAGTCTATGTGCTTAACCTCGCAAAAGACTGCTTTCTCATCTATAAAAAGATGAGATCTATAACAATCTACCTCATTGGGTTGAAGTGTGGATTATAGGAAATAATGTCTGAAAGGGCGATAATGGGGTCTGGCCTATAATTCTTAAAAATGGAGGTTCATCACTATCTGCCATGAAGAGCTAACAAATAACTTCATCATAGTAAGCAAAATAACTCCTTCTGGTCTGAGATATAGAAGAAAGGGTGTTTTACTCCTCTACTCAGGTTATCAGGGTATTATCACCTTTTAATCAGGGGGAAATTTCCGCCCCTTTTTGTAAAAAAAAGCAAAAAAAAAAAAAAAATTAATAAAGGTAACGTCCACACTAGAATTAAAAATCTTAGGACAAAGAGATCATAATGGCTGTGATAAAAACAGATACTTTGCCACTGCTAGATAAGTAGCCAGAGGCACTACATATTTAGTGGTCCCAAAGCTGTAGTTTTTGACAAGCAAACTTGCAAAAAGCTACCTCAGAATGGACCAATAAGACAAAGGTAGCACTGAGACCTGTGTTTCTTTAAAAGTTGCTCGAAAATATCTCTTTCAAAACAATTGATATTTTCATTTTTGCCTTTCAAAAATGATACAATATGTTAATTAAAGGAAAATAAACATAAATACATAAATACAAATTTTAAAAAATCTCGAATCTCATATCTTCTTACACTCTATTTAAAAATAATGCCTGAGCTATTCTAACCAGGAGTTTTCTTGTTGTTATCATTATTTTTATCATTATTAATACGTATTTAGTAAATAATTGGAAAACTCCTAGTTACAAATCTGAGGGCCTTGTCCTGGGAGGTTAAAGCGTTATCAACAATTTACGAGAGACTTGTGCTTGAGACACCACCTCCACCTGGTGGCAGCGCGGCCAAACTACAAGTCCTGGCGTTTCGGGACTGAAAAACAGGTGAAACTATCAACTTTGAGCTGTGAAGTAAGAGCAAATGTCATGAGCGACAACAAACTGCATAGTTCCCCTAAACCTCTTGTAGGTCTTTTATGAAGAGAGATTAAAGAGGTCAAAATCCATGTACTTCAGTAAAGGTGACTGCTAAAATTTTGGTTTGGTGAACTTTCTGTCTCCGCACGCTTGCGTGCAAGAGGTTAGCACCAGAGCACTACTCCAAGCCCGAGGCAGCAAACAGCACCCTGAAATGTGGGCGCAGTGTGCTCCATGCTTTTCTAAATGCAAGAAGCACTTTTACCTAGAATGGGTCTAAATTCAAACCAAGTTTAAGGGGCTTGAGGTTAAAATGCTTTAAAAACTAAAATCTGTCACCATGGAAAGTTTTTTTTAAAGGCTGTTGTGAACCTTCTTGGGGCTCTTTCTGGCACAGCAATTTGAATATTTTCTTACCAAATGTGCTGAAACCCTATTTGGCTTATCTCCTTGTTTGGATAAATGTGTCTAGAGTTGGAGCTGGCTTACTGGCTGATGAATTATTTTTCTAACGGGTTGGCTGGGCTTGATGCAACATAGCCAGAAAGACATTCCTTGTATCAAATTTCCATTCCTCTCATTTGGTAAAGGACCTTTTTCCTCTCTATCTTTGCCACAGAAAGCAATCTTTGTGTACATTTTCATATATCAATAAATAGTTCAAAAAGCCACAAGCTCTCTTGAAAATTAAAACAACTCCTCTGACCTGTAAGCTGAAGTACCTGTAAGAACTGCTTCATAGGCCATGAATTTTTCAAGTCAAAGCCACTATTCTGCCCTACTGAAAAAAATTTTCCACGACAAAAGGGAAGCTTTTGATCTATATTAAAAACCCTAATGGACAGAAAGACAGAATAAGTGGGACAAAGAGCTTCCATCACAAAGCTTTTTCATTGCGCCAAGTTCTGCCTTCATATTACGATGTACCAACCAAGCCCAGTCCTAACACCAGGAAACTGACTGCCTTTCACCCTATTATGGGACTACAGGACTGTGCTTAAAGGTACCTTTCTGAATTAGTTTCAGCATTCAAAACAGAATTAATAGGAAACAATACATGACCCATGAATCAAGGCAGCCTAAGTAAAAACAGGCTTGATACAATGAAAGCTTATTTACCCAAATTATAATTAACAAGAGAGCTGTTATTTTTCCCGAGATCTGTTTCTTAGCAGCTTCTAATGAAGGGGCTCCAGCAGAACCTCAAGTCATGTGGTTCCTGGTTAAGAAAAATAGTTCAAAGCTTCGGACTAGTTTCTTTGTTAAATCAAATACCTGGTTTTCTAGGAAGATAGAAGGTAGGGTTTACCCACAAAGTTCTACTACACTGAAACATAGCAAAGGAAAAAATTACTTTCTTCCCAAAATATTTCAGAATGAATAGTTGGGTAAAAGTATAACCAACTAGGGGATGAAAAATTATGCATGACATCCTGGAAAATCTAATATTTAAACTACACTTAAATTTACTGCTACTTAACCCAGAAAACAGCTTATTAAGTGATCAAATCTTCATATTCATAGCATAACAGAGAAAAGCTTAAATTAATTATTCTGGTAAATTAATAAAAAAACAAAAACAATAAAAGTCATAAAGTGAAAAATAAAACACGGTGGGGAGAGCAAGTTTTAATTAGATAACTTATCTCTACTCCATGCTTTGATTTAACTTTATATCTCCCAGGAGCTTTTTTATCTGGTACATCAGGAAAATGCATTAATAGTAGCCAAAAGGTGAGAGATATTTTATACCGAATATAACAATGATAGAAATGACTACCTAAATATCAGTCCTAGAACGTTTCCATATTTATATATACAATTAGAGATTTTAAAAAAATGTATAATAAAAATGAGATAAGAATTGTGGAAGACAGAACACTGGGTAACTGTGTCACTTCTGAATCTTTTCCTTAATTTTCAAAGTTGAGATGTTTCTGTAAAGTATTTGAGCAAATTTTCTTGTTTTAAAAAACTGGGTCAAAGATAAGCGCAACAAATACTTAGATCCATTTTTTAAAAATTGTTACTTCTTATGTTATAATCCATCACTGAAAATATGTGTTGAACTGTCATTTTATATCTTAACTATCAGAGCTGTAACCTTATCAGCTAGTGGTCAAATACTGTATGAAAAGATTTAATCACTGTATTGACTTACATAATTTCGACATTTAGGGAAAGTATGAGGATAACAGGGATAAAGAAAGGGGGAGGAGCACAAAGTAGTGAAAGACAAAGGGAGAAACAGGAAAACAGAGTGCTGACTCCTGATACCCTCGCGCCCCAATCCTACACAGTGGTCCAGCGATTGAGGTTTTCTTTTCACAGGATAAGCCTTTACTGCTACTCTAGAAAAGCTTCTGCAAGTAACAGGAGTTATTTCAAATCTGAGATACACACACAAACACACATAGGTATAACTGTGTGTACATTTATGCCTGTAGAGGTATCTATACTATTACATAGTAGACATTATATACTTATCATTTAAAATGGAGAAGTAGAAAGAAATGAAAAGTTTAGTCAGCTATATTACTTTAGTGTTGCTTTCCTTCTAATTATAGAATATCTTGTGAGCTAATCTTAGATGTTATTCCTTGGATCATGATGAAAACTATAAAAATACCAGAATAAAAATAATGCAGAAGAGCATTTTGATAAATATGTGGCCATGATAATTTTTCCTCATAAAAAGTTTGCAAGTGGTTGAAGAGTTAACAGAGAGTTAACACAGCACTGAAAAGAAATAGGGTCACCTTCTAAACTTTAAAAGTCTGTCAATATAAAATAATTAAATAAATCCAACCTGGCAGATTCCTAATGATGTTCCGTAATACTGGCACAATCATCACTGGTTTTATAAGACATGATGCCTAAAGTGGTTGAAAGCTAAGACTTAACTAAAATATACAAATTTTTTTTTTCTATTAAAGACACTGTTAGTGTAAGGGAGCAAGGCATATTTTCTCACTGAAAGTGTACTTAGTTCACTGAAAGCTCTACTCTGGTAACATACAGCTGCTTATAAGGATAGGCTTACATTAATAAAACTATAAGGGGACTATATCCAGTGAAATCGTATGTAAAAGAACTGGGTAAAATGTGAATTTGGGGGAACTTAATCACATTCATATAAACAAAGTGCCACGTGTTGAATTGTTCCTTTTTTTTTTTTAAATGTTGGACTTGACCTCTAGCAAGGCTATTCTGATAAGATTTAAAAGTATGATTAGCTAACTTTTATTGAATGCTTATTATGTGTTAGGTTTTAGGCAATCACTTTCACAAATATTCTTATTTAATCCTTAAAAACTTAGGAGGCAGGCATTCATATTTTATATGTGACAGTAACTAACTGCCACTGCATATTCATTTTTCCTTTATTCTTGTAACAAAATATTATTTTATTGGTGGCAAAAATGTGCTCAGTTAAGGAAACATTTCCCAGCCTTCCCTGCAGCTATATGTGTCCATGAGACTAAGCTGAAGTAATCAGACAAAAAAGGGCTGTATGGAACTTTCAGGAAGACTACTTAAAGGGAGCTCACTCAGCTGGGAGGTACATCTTTTTGTTTCCACTCCTTCCTTTTCTTATCCAAGGTCACACCTGATGCTCTAGCCATCACATCAAGGCTGGAACTCCTGAACAGTCAACTGATCATCCCTGAATTGCCTAGCTCCAGACTTTTTATATAAGAAAATAAACCTTTGCGTGGTTAAGCCACTCTTATTTGTAGCTGAACCGATTCCTGATGCCCACATTTACATAGATGGAGAAAAGGAAGGTCAGTGAAGTTAAGTAATGTAGCCAAAGTAAACCAGCAGGTAAAGAACAAGGATGCTAACTCAAGTCTATCAGACTTTATGGTCCAGACTTAATAAATACCCAGTAGAATGCAAGCTCCTCAAAGGCAGTACATTTTTCTGCTACATTCACTCCTGTGTTCCTAGTGTTAGCACAGTGCCTGGTATACAGTAGGTATACAATAGATGTTCCTCGAACAAATGAATGATTTTATTATATCATTAGTTTATCAGATAGAAGTTTAAATATAGACTCCATCACATTACATTCTTTTAGAAATATTAAACACGTATAGGAGAAAATACATTGTTTTGTCAATAAAATTAGGACATCAGTGGAACAGGCAAATGTAATAGCTAATTGCTGTAAAGCACAGAAATTAAATCACATCAACTCTTGAGAAACAACACTAATAAACTATTTTCTTACCTATAGTTACATCACCTTTGATTTCACTTTCTACACACACAACTGCTCCAGGAGCAATCTTCACACTGTAGGAAGAAAAACGTAACATTTATCATGGGTAAAGTTTAAAAAATATTGTTACAGAAGCTATTCTGACACTGCAATGAAAAAAAAGGCTAAGAAAAAAAATTGATGGAAAAATGCAAAGTAAACTGTAAGAGGGTAAGGTTTAATATAAACATCTCAAGTGGTATACTCTCCATTGGGCTAAAATCATATATGATGCCTTATTACAATTATTGGGGGAAGAAAAGAGGTTTTGGATCCTTTACTTTTAACATCAGCATTGTTTCTAAATACCAAAAAGCAGAAAATCCATTAGTAGGGTACTGTTTAATGAGTTATAATATACTATAAAGAGAATGAATAATCCTTTAGTAGCGATTTAGAATGATCTCCAGGCTAAACGAAGTCAGAAAAGCAAAGCTGGAAAATGAACAGTATATAATATGCCACTAGTTTTGTAGAATGGAAGGAAAAGAATGTACATTCAAATTATTTAACAACCAGCAAGGTAACATTAAAACAGAAATCAGAATGTAATGTGATGGAGTCTATATTTAAACTTCTATCTGATAAACTAATGAGGCAATATAATAAAATCACAAAAGTTCCTATTTATTTTCTAACTATATATAAAACTGCTTATCAAGTGATATAAATTAATGCAAATTGTTCAAAACATCAATAATTCCTAAATTTATTGATGCTTTTTGATATTCCACTGTGATCTTTTGTCAAACGCAGCTGAATCTAGCTAAATGCTGAGCCATGAGACAACATGAACTGCAACAAATGACTTCCCCATTAAATTGACAGTCATTATGTAACTTGTTCTCATTAAGTAAAGAATTTTTCTTAGTAGTAATGATATTATAGTGATGGTATTAACTTCCATGAAATAACAATACCATTTTAGATATTTTGACTATAATTCTATTTGGACTTTTCAAATTTTTGATTTCTCATTGTTCATTGCTAGTATATAGAAACACAACAATTTTGTAATATTGACCTTGTATCCAGTGACCTTGCTAAGCAATCCACTTTGTTCAAGTAAAATATTTCTAGATTTTCTGGAATTTTCCATGTCAACAATTTTGTTGTCTGTGACTAAAGACAGTTTTATTTCTTCTTTTCCAATTTGTATACATATTATTTCTTGTTTTATTGCTCTGGATGATTTCCAATACAATATTACATAAGAGTGATGAAGCCAGACAACCTTGCCTTGTTCTAAGAGCTTTGTAAGATCAACAAAACCTATCAAATTATCTTCTAAGCCATGAATTTAGCATTTAAATAAATTATTAAAATGTGTATGTGAAACAGTTGAAGCTTTGTTGACACAAATGTTACTCTCTTGATTTATAAATTTTCCAAAAAGTTTTTTCTCATTTCACCAAATATGTTTTACAACCGGAAAGGACCAGAAATCTAGAGTACAATGATTCACTCATATTAATATTATTTAATTTATATAAATATTCATGTATGAAAGTGCATGCTTATTTTTAACTTATAGCAGACAGTATAAAAAATTTAAAGATATTTTCTATTTGTTTTCCATGTCTTTTTTGGATACTCCTTTGACTTAAAAAATTGTTATTGCAAGGTCTTATTTTTTTAAATGTTTTACTGTGAAAGATTCATATGTTTTTAAAATGTCCTCAATGATTGCAAATTTTCATTATATGTAATATGAACTTACATAAGACACGCTTGCCATTCTAATAAAATAAAGAGTTTAGCACATTCAGTTTTTCTAACTTTTGAGCATCATTTGCAACGAGAGCAATGAGTATAGCTGTACTAGTTTGTAACTGCTGAATATCTGTTTTTTGTTTAAATATTTCCAAATTATCGCAGAAAGAACTGTTAAGAAAGTAATGATATTCACTGCCTTCAGAGAGAGGAGCTGGACAACAGGGAAAAAGGGTGGATAGATTTTTTTTTTCATTAAATACTATTTTTTAATCATTTGCATTTTGAATAACACAAATACATCCCCTCTTCAATAAATAAATAAAACAAACAAAAAGATCAATAAAATTGTCTTAAGACCAAGTGCCAAAGAGGTCCTGGACACATTCTCATAAGCAGGGTGAACTTTTATCCATTTTTCTTAAAATGTCTCCCTCAAATAATGATCCCAAGCGTCTTCTCCCTTTGATTTTATTTATCTAAAAAATACTTTCTTGTAACAAGATCTTAAGTATCCTTTAATGAAAATTAGACTCCTTGGTTTCCCTTTAAATCATTTTTTTTTATTCTTTAAATCATTTTTTCCCATTGCTTCAGCAACAATCCTCTTTAGTCAAGGATAAAATTATTATTATTCATTAGTATCACTTCTGATTAATTTCAATCTTCAAATAAATGACCTCCTATCACAAATAAAACCCTATTATGCCTTATTCACAGTGGCATTGATTATAGTATTTTTTGACCAGTGTTCATAAATGTTCTGTCATAATATACCTAGGATGCTTGATACTGTACTAGCAGAAACATGACACAAGTCAGTATAAGTAAGAAATGAAAGGATGGGTTATGAAATAAATGTGAATACTTAGATTATTTAATATGATTCTATTCTGGCCCGTTTCTTATATTAGTTTGTCTGGGGTGATGAGGAATTCTTGTTTTACTACTTATGAAAGCTATCCATGATCATACAGCTATAATTTAACTGAGACACTTGGACACTTCTGGTGGCACTGTCCAGACACCTTTTTGAAAACACTGTACCAATGTGCATCAGGAAGCATAAAAATATTCACAATGTTTGACCTAGAAAGTAGAACAAAATGCAAAAAAAAAGGGAAAATAGGAGAGAAAATGTGAGAAAATTAGAGGACCAATACATGAGGTTTCAAATTCAAATAAAAGAAATCTCAAAAGGAGAAAAAGAGAACTATTCATGGTGAAAACTATCAGAGAATAATACAAGAAAATTTCCCAGGACAGGTATCAATCTCAATTCTGAAAGAGTTCAGTGAATGCAAAAGACCCATGCCAAGTAACATCATCTAGAGATTTGTAAACACTATGGAAAAGATCCTTAAAGTTTCAGACTCCCACAAAAAAGTTACACATTGAGGGAAAAAATAATCAGAATGGCATCAGATTTCTCAATAGCAATACTGGATGCTAAAAGACCCGAAGACAAATCCTACAGAATTCTTAGGGAAAACTATGTTCAAACTAGAGCTATTTATCTAGCAAAACTAGCAATCAAGTACAGAAGGAAAATAAAGGCGTTTTCAGACTTGCAAGGACTTCAAGAAAAATAATCTCCTATGCACATTAGGAAGATGCCAAAGGACATACCTAGCTAAACAAAAATAAACCAACAGAAAAGACAGATTCTAGAAACAGAGGCTCTAGCCTGCGAAGACAGAGGGAAACATCAGAACATTAGCCGTGCATCAACCTTAGAGAGCAAAGATGATAGAGGGCTTCAAGAGGAAGATCTCCAAGGGGAAAAAAGAAAGATTATGTGAGGATCATTTGAAAAATGATCTGTTGGAAGCATTTGACATATCTGTTGGAAGATCTGAAAAAATATCAATCAGTTCATAGAAAAGGAAGGAAATAAATGAAGTTATTCTGTTAAATTTTAGAAGAATTCAGTTTGAGGAGTCCATGGAAAATTCAGGAGAAAGACCTAGCAAGCAATTGAAAACACCAATCTGGATCTCATGAGAGAGCTCTACACCAGAAATATAGCAGTCAGCAGGATTCAAACTCTTTAAAATATCTCTCCATTTTTCATATTCTAGAATCCCCCCAAAAAATAAGAAAAAAGAAAAAAATAACAGAATCCCCCCAAATATTCCCTCATATAAAGGCAAAGTAATACCAAAAATACTTTTTAAATTGCATCAACTAAAGAAAGAATACATACACAAAATTTTCTTCTACAAATTTCAGTGAATGAAACTTCCTACCATGAAGTATTTTTAAAGCTTTAACCCAAAAGAATATACCTCAAATAAAAAACTAATAATACCTAGGTTTATCTTCAAGAAATGTTTGTGAGATTAGACACAACTACATGTGTTTCCATCGTTTTGACATGCACTGAAGTTAATGAAGTTAACCACAAAGCTTAAGTTAATGAAATTCTAAAAATGACCCATCTGGTCATTTTTAGACACCATTCCTACCGACAACAGGTAGGAAGGGACGGGGGTGAGGCAAACACTAAAGTGGGTGTCTGGGAACATACAGCAGAGAATATGTGTCACTTGACTGCTGAAATCACAGAAAATATATAACGTTTCTACTGAGTAGAAGAAAGAAAACTTCAGTAACATGAAACAGAAAGCAGAAAATGATCCAACCCTCTCATTTTATAGGTGAGAAAACTGAAGCCCTGAGACTAGAAATGTCTTGAAGCAAAGTTTGTTCCTGGGACATCATTACCCTAACACCAATCATCCCTTTTCTGTTAGTTGAAAGTTTCCTGGAAATATTCTGTCACTCTGGATATTTTTCCTGTGACAGATCAATGCTGTCCTTGAACGTATCACCATTTGTAAATGCAATTTCTCAAACGCTTCTCATTTAGAGTGGGGGCTTTGTGTGAAAATATGCAATTTTATTAAGCCCCGGTCGACTAAATTAGGTTTTATAAAATACCCCTTGTTTTAGATCTTATTTCATATTCCAACTTTCCATTCCCTCAGTCTTCCTCTCTCACTATGATTTTTTATGAAAAGAGTATTATCTAACATTTAACTTGTCCTGAATAAACAAGAATAGGAACGATTCACAGTGCCTCTCAGTCTTCAGTTTTATGCCTAAGGGAGAGGCCCCAGATAGAGTTTGTGTCCCAATCGGCAAGCTTCTCCGCGAGGCAGGAAATAACTGAATTCACCACTAGAACAATTAAAACGTGGTCCAAACATCCCCTGGACTCCACTGCACCTCGGAGTGGTAGGTGGATGGGGGAGCAGGCAGCTGGGAGAAGGCTTAGCAGAAGACCTGAGTTAAAAATATCAAGTCAACAGTATATTCATCTCTACTGTACACTACTATATACTGTACATGATATTCATAGTAGATCCATTACTCTGTAGCTTGTGAAAAAAGATTACAGATACCTGCCTAAGCAGAATAAATATCTAAATTTTATTTTATGGCACCCGAAACAATGTCGGTTTTCTTTTTCAAAAAGTATCAGCAGGGGGTGCTCAATACTACTGCTTTTGGAAATAGTTTAACAAGCATTTCTCTCATCCAAGCCGTTCCTGTCCACCGACGACAGTTCCTAAACAATGAAGACTGCTGGAGAAGAAACCACAATTCCTGTCCTCACACATTTACAAAGGAGCGTGTCCACGCTGGGCAGAATGTATCAAAACAGTTCTAGTCCAGGTGCGGCCTCCTTCTTGACAAGCGACTGTAAAACAGTTTACACAAATAGACACCACCGACAACAGGTAGGAAGGGACAGGGGTGAGGCAAACACTAAAGTGAGTGTCTGGGAACATACAGCAGAGAATGCAGCTATGAGCCATCGGCGAACAGCCGCACCCAGCGCAGCAGAATGGAAGGGGCGATGCACTCTCACCTCCCAGCAACATCGTGAGACCCCCTTACGCGCAGGCGCGCTGCGGGGGGACGGCAAAGTGGGACTGGGATGAAAGAACAAAAACCCTCCGGCACTGGTTCCGCATCCCTTCTCAGGCCTCCCCACCCCCATTTTGTCGCCTCCTGCCTCAGCAGAAGCCAGACCGGGACTTAAGGAACCATTTAGGCCGAGTGCCAGAGATAAGACACCATCTCAGTCCTGACCACTGGCGACCAAGAACAGGTTCCACCTCTGCAGAGTTGAGAATAGGCTTTTTTCAAACAGCTGACCCACCTCTTTTGAATCTTCTCCGCCATGGTTTGGCCCGGGTCTCCAGTTGGAGCCGAGATCGACACAACCGCCTGAGTAAAGCGATGATCTCTGCAAGCGATTGGAGAGCCTGGCAGGATTGGAAGAGGGCGGGGGCGAGGCCTGCCCGTGGGGGCGGGGCCAGGGCGGGACCTGTTCGCGGGGGCGGGGCGGAGCCGCCTCTGTCTGAGTGAGCCGCATTGTGCCAGGCGGAGGTTGGTGGACAATGCTAATTTTAGCGCAGTCCAGGGACAATAGATTCGGATTTAAAATAGCCGTTTAGTCCAATCCAACGCACATCATTATGACCTCATTATGCCCCACCGTTCATTTTCGTTCTCCTTCCCGGTCTTAAAGTTCCTTCTGCTCGGCCCTGGGCCCTTTTCCTGTTCAGTGAGTGAGCTCATCTCTTCCTGGATGAGCTCATTATATCTATAATTTAAGTACTTCTATCTACTGGCTTTCTAAGGTTAACATCTATAGTTCTGTCTTCTTTGCCGAACTTCACACCTAGTTATTCGATCGCCTACTGCCTCAAAGTTTTATCAAACCTAAACGGTCCGGAACAGAGCTTTCAATTTACGCCCTTCTCCTCTCTCCAACCAGTTGGTCTTTTGATCTCCATGTCAGTAAAGGAATCCACCATTCACCAAGTTGCTCAAGTCAGAAATGCAAGTCATCCTAGGCATTCTTCATCTCTCCACATATCATTCACCGGCAAGTTCTGCTGGTCCTACATCTGGAGTCGCATTCTTCACTTGGCATCACTTACTCTACCACCTCTCCAATCTAATCCGATCCGCCATCTCTCCCCTATAGTTTGTTCCTTCTACCCTCGACCTCTAAAGTCACTCGGCCATCCCTTCACCTCACCCTCATCCAAGCCTGTAGTTAAAAATCATCCTTTAAAAACCAAATCCAGTTTGGTTTTTACTTCCCGTTCCTTTAAAAATCCGAACTCCTTTCCATAACCTATCTCCGGGCTAGATCCAGCCCCTGCCTACTTCTCTTCTTTAATTTCATATTTCTCTTCCTCTTTCTCTAATCACTCTTTCATTCTTCAAGAAGCCAAGCTGACTCTCCATCCCAAAAGGCTTTCTTTCACCTGTCGGGTGCCTAACTCCGCCCCTGCTCCCCCTTAAGTCTCAGATGTCACATACTCAGTGTATCAGATTTTTCATTAACAGTTGATGTGAATGAAGTGGTATTTGTTAGAACGACCTTGGCTCATGTAGTTTAGGAAGAGAAAGGATAAGAGGGTGGGATATGAGGAAACTTTGATCCCTAGATGGATACCTAGTCACCCATGGTATGAAACTGTAGTTTCCCTGTGATTAGTTACTAAAGGTTAAAGTTACCCTTGGAATTTAGAGATGGGGGTAAACCTGACTCCTGAAGAGTTGGCTCATTGGATTTGTATGGACATGCAAATAATAAGCAGCATGCTGAACATACAATCCCTTCATTATTGTTATCTGTAATAACTAAAATGAAAGAAAGCTCCGAATTCAAACTTGATGCTAAACCAAGCTCAGATTTAGACATATCTGAGCATTGGCCACTAGCCTCAGTGCTGCCCATAAAGAGAAAAATTATGTCAGAAAAACAGAAAGTACTCCTAAGGCCTC
The DNA here is from genome assembly GCF_902729225.1 of Pteropus medius. Classification (NCBI taxonomy): domain Eukaryota; kingdom Metazoa; phylum Chordata; class Mammalia; order Chiroptera; family Pteropodidae; genus Pteropus; species Pteropus medius. The sequence continues at coordinate 2,215,734 of NW_024351735.1, forward strand.
TGGTTACCAAGAAGGTAGTCATTGTGAGGGGTAGGGCTGAAAGTTCCATGCTTCTAATCATGGCTCTGTCTTTCTGGTGACCAGCCCCCATCCAAGAGCCCACCCAGAAGTGTCTCATTTAAACAGAAGATGCTCCTAGTGCTCTTATCATTTAGGAATTTACAAGGATTTTAGGAACTCTGTGTCAGGAACTGGGGTCAGAGACCAATATATACATTTTCCATTATCTTGCAGGATGAATTTAGAACATTCTATTCTCCCCAAGCATATATCCATTTTCAAGCAATGTCTATTTAAATTAATTTGAAAAACTTCCATGTCATGTATATTAGTCAGGGTTCTCCAGAGAATCAGAACCAGTGGACACACACACACACACACACACACACACGGGCTTGCAAGTCTGAAGTCTGAGGTAGACCCACAGGCTGGAAATTTAGGAAGAGTTGATGGTGAGGTATCAAGTCCAAAATTTGCAGGCTGGAAACTCAGACAGGGTTTCTATATTACAGTCTTGAGGCATAATCACTTTGAGAAACCTGTCTTTCCTCTTAAGGCCTTAAACTGATTGGATGAGGCCCACCTACATTTGGATGGTAATCTGTTTTACTCACAGTCTTCTCATTTAAATGTTAATCTCATCTAAAAAAATGAATTCGTAGCTACGTCTAGACTGGTGTTTGACCAAACAATTGGGCAGCATAGCCTAACCGAGTTGACACAAAATTAACCATCACAGCATGTTTATAAGAAGGACCGACCATTTTATCAACATTAGTTACAGTGTTTAGGGCCTATAGGCTTTTTAGGAATCTACAAAATGTTTGAGACCTGAAAATAAAATGTACTGATTCCAAAATAGAAAAAGAAAAGTACAAGTAAGAATAATAAATATTTAATGCAATGACAAAACGCATAATTTTTTTCCATAACAAATTGATTGCAACTGAATTCTTCTGTACTGACAGGTATTCTAGGAGGAGGAGGAGGGGGGAGAGGAAGGGGAAAGGGAAGAAATAGCATAAGGAGGACGGTGGAGGTTGGAGGAGGGGTCTTCTTACCTTTGAGAATCCACATCCCTTCCTCACACTCACATTCTTGTTCCCCATCCCCAGGCTGAGGAATTGTCTGTCACAACTAGAAAATGAGATTTTTTCCATTAACTTAGTGAAGAAAATATGACAGTCAGATGGCTGGAAAGGCAAATATTGTGATATGTAAACTAAACAAAACCAGAACTTCTGAAAGCAATGTTTTAAGTACATGTTGTTATTAAGTAATATAACCCCAAATGCGTTTTGGTTTCTATAGTGCAGTTCCCTTAATCAGAAAACTGACTTTTATGCTGCTATCACCAGTGCTTTTGTTTGCCTTTTGCTCACCCAGGCCCTCCTGAACCATATAAAAAGATCAAAGAGAGCTTGTTGAGGTTCCCATTGCAGGAAGGCACCAGTTAAGGATTCTGGAAAGGACAGTATCTTTTGTTCCAATTCATAATGGGTTGGCTTCAGCTGTTTTTCCTCCATCCCATCTCACTTTATCAAGGGGCTGCTTTTCCTTTTGCACTTCTGTTTAATTATCTCTGCAATATGGATTCGTTTTCCACTAATGCCAGGTAGGTTTGATGGCTAATTTTTCTCTTACATCTGTGAATACTATAATAGGTCAAAAAGCACAGATCAGAGTGCAGATGTAGAGATTAAATATTAATTACACTGGTCGTTTTTAAGTTTTTACTGCCACCGATTATCGATTACTTGATCATGAATGTGTCTAATAGAGTAAAACTGAACTGAAAATTGACATCACGTCTGCACTGACTCAGCCAAAGTTTGATAAGTTCACATTAAATGGAAAAAGGATGCAAATAAACTGGGGAGATGGATGTTGAGGTGATACAGGAATGACGTAAACGCCTGCATCTATGCACCAACCATATGCCCCAGATGTTCTGGAATGGTTTTAATTTCATGAAATTCTATCATTTTCAATAAAATTAAATTTTATTAAATATATAACTTAAATGTGATTTAAAACATTTTTGTATAATTTTTTATAAAAGTGAAATAAATCGAAACAAATTGTGTTAGATTAGCTCTAAGTCTGGGGTTCAAAAATTATTGTTACTAAATATTTGATAACTTGATTGAAATGATCTTTTATAGCTAATAAACTCAATACATTAGAGAGAGTTTCTATTTTTAAAAAAGATTTGTGGAATATCCTTTTGAAAAGTGAAAATCCCTTGCCAAAGGATTACATCCCAATAATTTGTTACTTTGGAAATTAGGATACTTATATTTGGGGGCTTCTTAAGTAAAATCTAGCTGTATCTAACAATTAGTTAGGATTGCTGAGTTTGGTTAAACTATGGAGTATTATTACATGTTCACAACTGATTGCCAACCCCTACCTTCATTTAGGAGATAGGGAAGGCAATTGTAAAAAATTTTTTAATTGAGAAAGAATCACAAACAATAAAGCAAAACAAGTGCAAGATAAGGGTTAGTTCCCATAGGATTAAGAATGCTGGCTTGGGGTCATCTGGTGCATTCTGGCCCCCTCACTTACTGGGTGTCCTTGTACATGTGAATAAACTCTCTTGGGTTTATGTGTAAAATGGAAATAATAAAGGCTATCTCATGTGGTTATTTTAAGTGTTAAATAAAGATATTTCTTATAAAGGAATTCTTAGCACAATGCCTAGAATAAAATAAGCACTCAAAAAAATCATGCATCCTACATTGTACATGTATAGACATTTTAATGTTTACGAATCCCTAGGGCAGTTGCTTCTGCATAGAGTGTTGCTTCCGCTTCCACTTCGCTGTGTAAGGATTAAGTGTTCCCCTTATTTTCCCACAGCAGGGAAGTAAAGGCTTGGACCACAATGTTAACAGGAGTGATTGTGGGGAGGAGTCACCCCAAGCATAGGCTCTAAGAGAAGCATAGGAATGGCCCAGGGAGGATTAAGGCAGGTATAAAGATTTTCTATTAGAGTTTTCAAACATTTATCAAAGGGATGCACTGAGCTTCTCCCTCTCCCTCTCCCTCTCCCTCTCCCTCTCCCTCTCCTTCCTGTAAGGTCGAGGGCAGTGCAACCCCATGGAAAGTGAAGAGATACATCTCAATGAGATGCTGCCTAGAGAGCTTCCCTAGATCCTCAACACCAGATTGACATCACTTTTCATACCACTAGATTCTGAAGATGTTTTTACTAGGAAGCCTTCCAGACCTGTCACCCACAGGATTGTTAGGGCAGGTATTGTTCCCACTTGAATGACAAACATCAAAGAGAGGGTTGCTAAGGCAGGAATCAAGGTTTTTATCTTGAGGTAGTGACTCACAATTTGACCCTGGCTCTTTCCCCACATGGTTCTTTCCTTTAGAAGAACAAAAGGAAGATTTTGGAGGGATAACAATATAACTGCTTTAGGTATTATGTGAGGCCCACTTCAATTGGGTTACCTAGATGGCATCTGAAGTGACCTACTGTCGTACTGTTCTAAGTGAGTTTCACAGGTTGTCCTTGTTGTTTCAGATACCTCTTTCTCTTGGCTGGAGGAGGTGCTCTGGCCTTGACAGCTATGGGTTCCTTCGCTGTGCTTGTCTTCATTCCTGCTCTGTGTGCCGTGGTTCTGATCTATTCACTCGGCCCACAGGAAGTCCACAGGCGGACTTTCTTCTTTCAAATGACCTGGCAGACACTGTGTCACCTGGGTCTGCACTACACTGAGTATTATCTGCAAGAACCTCCTTCCACAAGGTAAAGCAATTTGTTCATTTGATTGTACTGAGCTGATCAAAAGTTAGCTTGCACCATGGTGGTAATGCAGAAAATTGGGTGTGGTGTTTGAAAGTGAATTCTTCCACATTTGAGCAGTGTGGCCTTGAGCAAATCATTTAACCTCTCTTGACCTCGATTTCTTTTTCTGGAAAAAAAGAAAAAGTGTGTTTGTATATGTGGGGGGTGGGGAAGGGTTAATAAAATCTGTCTTGCAAGACTCTTATTTTAGAGATAATGAATTAATGTAATTATATGACTACTAATAACTACAATGTGTTACCTACGAAGCAGTGTCTGGCACTTAGCTGTAATTATCATTGTGCCTGAGAAGGAGGTTGACCCGGGAGTCCCATGGCCCACAGATGAGGCCTGCCTGGCAGTGACTAAACACAGTTTGCTCACCTCACATGGGTGGTTTAGACTCACAGCCAGCAGCCTGCCCTCCCCTTTAGCAGTACAGGTAAGGTATAAATCCACTGTAAACCTTTGTTGCCTTCCCATGGCACTGGCTGTGTAAGAGTTTTACTTTAATTGAGGCCCAGCTGTTCCATCCTCCCAGAAGAAGGAAAGTCACCCAATCTAAGGGAAAAAATCAATTACAGTGTAGAGAAGTGTCTTCATGAGTCAGTGAGATCACCAAGATTAGGGGGAAACATCTCTGCAATCTTGAAGCCTATTGTCCATGGTCACTCAGAGAACCAGGGCTTTGCTCTGTTGAGGTGGGCCACCTCTCTGATTCTAGCCTGCCATTGACTTACTCACTTTGCCATTGCTACCAAACCCAGAATCCTTTTCTTTATCCTGACTGTTTCACCAAAGCTTCAGGGTTTGCTTCTCTGAAGAAAAGGGAAGAAGGCAGGTGGGTAGGAAGTAGAGAATACTAACGGGAATGTGGAATTAGAATTCTAGTAGGAAGCCAGGACCCGATAAGGTCTGGAGGAACAAGTTGACAGGATCTAGCTGGACAGGAGGAAGGCTGAGCCAGAGCTGAGGTGGGAAGCTGCATTTGTTTTCTTGGGTTTTCATAACAAAGTACCACAGACCAGATGGCCTAAACAACAGAAATTTATTTCTTCCGAAGGCTGCAAGTCCAAGATCAAGGTATTGATAGGTTCGGCTTCTTCTGAGGCCTTTCTCCTTGGTCTGTAGATGGTCATCATCTCCCTGTGTCTTCATATGATCTTCCTTCTGTGTGTGTTTGTGTCCTAATCTCTTCTTCTATTCAGGACACCAGTCATATTGAATTAGAGCCCATCCTAATGACTCAGTTTAACATAATTACTTCTTTAAAGACCATATTTCCAAATACAGTCACATTCTGAGGTGCTAGGGGTTAAGACTTCAACATATTGATTTGTGGGGAACATGTTCAGTCCTTAGCAGAAGGTGAGTGAACAGAGTGGCATTGGAGGCTACTTTGCTTACCGTCAGGATAAGTCAAATGAGGAGGTCAGGTGTCCTTAAGTCCCAGACACAGATAGAAACAGCAGTGACTGGGAAACAGCGCTGTTTTCTCTCTGCAGGACAGCATTCCTGATTGTAGAGCATGTCACTGTAATTTTCATTAATTTTCTCCACAATAATCCTGCCAGCACCATCTTCTCTATCTGTGATGGTACAGTAGGAACAGTTCAGGCAGTTGGTTAAGAACACACATCAAATGGCCAATGACTCAGTGCATGCCCTGAACCTCTAGCTTGACTCACCTTTCCTCAGCTCAAACCCCAAAGCCTGCAGACTCTTACCGTTAGGGACTGGTTCATGTTTAAAATCTTCAACTTCCCATCATCTCTTCGCTACTAAGTTTTTGTTTCTTCTATGGCAAACTTCTCCCAGGTCCATGATCCTAATCTTTACAAGCCATTTTTAGAAATATTGTAATCAATGTTTCCCTACAATATTCCTTGTCATTCTTTTATTTGCCTCTCTGACTAATGATTAACTTCCCCATGTACCTTTTGATCCTGCCCAGAGTAGCCTGTGGTTCTGAATTATTCCAAGAGTCTTTGTGGAGACACTGCAAGTCATGAGATTGGTCTTAATCATTCAGAGACCCCCATTTGCTGTGGGGTCATGTGTGAGGGACTGGATAGGATAAAAGAAATATGGAGTGTTTTTACATTAAAAAAAAAATCTCTTTCAGGTTCTACATCACTCTTTCTTCCCTTATGCTCTTGACCCAGAGGGTCACATCCCTCTCGCTGGACATTTGTGAGGGGAAAGTGGACGCAGCATCAGGAGGCATCAGGAGCAGGAGCTTTTTGCCTGAGCATCTGTGTAAGGCACTGCCCTATTTCAGTTATTTGCTCTTTTTCCCTGCTCTCCTAGGGGGTCCTCTGTGTTCTTTCCAGAGGTTTCAGGCTCGTGTTCAAGGGTCCAGCTCTTTGTATCCCAGGCACTCTTTCTGGGCTCTGACCTGGAGGGGTCTGCAGATTCTAGGACTAGAGGGTCTGAAGGCGGTTTTGACAGGGGTGGTGAGTGCAGGCGTGGGACTGGCTGACTGCCAGCAACTCCAGTGCATCTATGTCATGTGGTCCACTGCCGGGCTCTTCAAACTCACCTACTACTCTCACTGGCTCCTGGATGACTCCCTCCTCTGTGCAGCAGGCTTTGGATTTGAGCTTGGTCAGAGCCCTGGTGAGGAGGGATACATCCCTGATGCGGACATTTGGACACTGGAAACAACCCACAGGATATCCCTGTTCACAAGGAGGTGGAACCAAAGCACAGCTCGGTGGCTCAGACGCCTCATATTCCAGCACAGCAAGGCCTGGCCATTGCTGCAGACCTTCGCCTTCTCTGCCTGGTGGCATGGACTCCATCCCGGACAGGTGTTTGGGTTTCTTTGCTGGGCTGTGATGGTGGAAGCTGACTACCTGATTCATACCTTTGCCAATGTGTTTATCAGATCCTGGCCACTACGGCTGCTCTATAGAACTCTCACCTGGGCCCACACCCAGCTCATCATTGCCTATATAATGCTGGCTGTGGAAGCCAGGAGCCTCTCCTTTCTCTGGCTGCTGTGTAATTCTTACAACAGTATCTTTCCCATGATATACTGTATTTTGCTTCTTCTATTAGCGAAGAGAAAGTATAAATTTAACTGACATCTTTCCCCAGCCTTCATCTTATACATCCATGAAACAAAATTTAGAAAGTGGCAGATGGTGTGTCGATGGTGCATATGTTTAACTTTTTCCATAACAAAAGTTTTTTTTGAGTATTGAATGAATATACCTGATTTCTTGCTGTGGAAATTTGTGTATATACTTTAACAAGCTATTATACTGGTATTAAGGATCCGCAAAAGAAAAAGACAATGGTTTCTTCCCTTAGAGTTGACAGTTTCACTGTGGAAACAAAGTTTAAGTAAAGTAATAAATAAAAATATAAGGTACTGTGAACCAAATGGCAAATGGTATGTACATGGGCATCTAAAAATTGAGTGTCTGATTGATTGGTTCACTTGATCCTGGAATGTGAGTTTAGCAAGACAACAACAACAACAACAACAACAACAAAACAATACCTAAATCGTATTATGTTGCTCTGTTACATGATCTAGATACTCATCCCTACTAATCTGATAAATTTGGTCTAAAACTGAAAAGGCTGATATTATCTCAGAGCTATGTTAATAAACTTAAAATCCAGATAAGACTAGATAACAACTTACAAATCGTTAAAAAAAAAAGTTATTTATGAAATATGTCACATGAAGAGACCAATACCAGAAGTAAACACTATTTTAATACAACTTTTAGGGTCTGGTTCCTTTTTCTTGGCATATCCTAAATACCTCCCTGTTTTTCTTCGTCTGTTAGGGTTTAAAATACACCGAGAGGAAGTCGTCAGCACCTGAGAGTTATAGTGAAGCAATGTCATTTAACTTGTACTTTCACGGCACTACCACATCTGCAGGTCACCTGGACTGTTATATAATTCCTAGTTTTCTTTAAATCAACTTTAACTCAACTTACTTTTAAAAACCTTCCCTCTTAAGAAATTGCATTGGTGAAAATTGGGCGTAGTGTACTAATTACGTTTTATTCCAGTACTCACTAAAATAAACACATACTTGTTTAAATGAAAGATGTTTATTTGTGTATTGCTTAAAATCATCTGCTTATCCAGGATTATATCTACGTTACCATAAGAAGCATTGTGTAAGTATCTAAGCTTCCAAAACCAATCATTTCCATCCTTCTCAAAATATAAAATTGCAAGCTTTTAATATTTAAAAACCAGTGAATCAATATTAGAAGTTACAGGTCACTTAGAAAGTTATAGGTCAATATCACTCACTAACATTAAGGCAAGCAAACTGCCCAGTCTTAGCACACAGAACATAATACAACAAGCAGCGAGGGCCCTGATGAACACATGGCATGAATTTGGGGTGGTCTTAACCATCACAGTTCTGTACTTCCTCACACCACATTCAATAGCTCAAAGGAGACAACATGGACAAATGGGATTTCCCAGGGTTGGGAACAGTCAAGGGGGAAACAATAGATAGCCAAGGAAATGTTAAACGACTCTAAGATCATTACAAACATGTCACTAAAATAGTGATCCTTAGATTTCAACCCAGAAAGGCAAATGGGGTAGTGGTGGTGGTGTATATAAGTTGGGAGAAAATTTAAATAATCATTGCAGCATTATTTATTACAGAAAATAATGTCAACATTAAGAGAATAGGTAAATTATGGTAGACTATTACAGAACTGTTAAAATGGGTGCTTTTTAGAGAGGCATTTTTGGGGAGCTGGCTACACAGATGTATGTATTCAGTTTATGAAAATCCTTTGAACTGTGCACTTAAGATATATATAAGTTTCTGTATGTACATTACACTTCAATAATTTTTTAAAGTGATGATTTTAATGATTAGGGAAATGCTTAAAAGAGAATGTTCAATCTTTAAAATTAGTTGCATAAGGAGGCTTTTAAAGTGCAATTTGGCCTCCAGATCTATGGCCCTTTGATCTCTGTCAATGGTCAGGGATAATTTCTGCTCCTCTAGTTAAACCAGGACATCTACTTCCTTCCCTTCTATTTGCATCCTGTAGGAAGAGTTTCATGTGACTGTGCAGTATAAAGAACAATGTGATTTGAGAGAATGACTCTAAGGAAAACCCATCAAAGCCAGCAAGGGTCATCCGTCTGCACAAAGGGGACTCTGGGATCTAAAAAGGCTAGAGAATAGACTGTTGTCTTCCAGTCCTCATTCCCTTTGTTAGGACTTAATTCTTTCTGTTCCAGACTGCTGCCCGAGATGCTCCCTCAGCAACTGGCAACTTTAGTTTCTCTGTCCTTCAGTTACTGATTCTGCCACTCCTAAGACCCTGCCCATCACCTCCCCAATTCCCTCAGACACATGACTGATAGCATCTGCTTATTCGTCTCTCTTACTACTAATCTAATGGCTCTAACCTTGCTTCCAGAACTGGATTGATATTTTTCTCCTTTTGTTTGATCTAGAAGTGGTCCCCATGACACGCCTGCTTTCTGTCTCGTTCTGGCCCATTTGTTCGCCCAACCAGAATATTATTTGAACATATCATGCTTATCCTCTACAAATGCATGGAAGGGGCCAGCAGCTTCTGTCCTGTAGGCAGTAGCACTGGACAAGTGAATTAGGTTCTGTAGGCCAAAAGTACTAGAGCTAAGTGACTCATGGAAATGGTGCCCACTGGGTGTATACATTCTGATCTCTGGCCTCCCACTTTTTATCAGTCAAATTACTCTGAAGGGCTTGGTAGGAGCTCTTTCTGTAACATTTTTTCGAGATTTGGTAGAAGGGGGCCTCATCCCGTTGTTTGAAAACATCGTTGTGTAAAATTCTGGTGATTAAGAAATCTCTGAAAATGGGATAAGCCATGATAACTGAAAAGTTCAGAATGCCGACAAAGCTTAATTAGAAAATATTTAACATAAAGCCACAAAATTCACCTTCCTAAGAGGACCAAGGAATTATGGATACCATTGTCTATTAAAATGGCATTGCCTAGAAAATGTTCTGTGAAAACTTCAGGTCACCTCCTGACCTACTGTTTTGAATAAGCTAGGCTCACAGGGCAGCCCTGTCTCTCTTATGCATAGGCAGCCACTCCCCCTTGCTGATTTTACTCTGCTGGCAGCTGTCATGACCAACAGGCAGCCAGTGGCTTTAGATGGGTAACCTAGGTTTAGCGATCCGCCCAATTGTTAAACTTCTCCAAAGAAGACAGTCCAATCTCGTTTTTTTCTACCCATGCAGACGCAGGGAGCGTTCACTAATACACATCCAGTCTGTTGATTCATCAATCCTTGTTCATCAGTTCCATAAGAACATGGTAAAGAAAGCCCAGATACTTTTGAATAATTTGTCCCGGCAAGGATTAGGAGATCTTTCCAACAAGAAAAGTGCCATGAGGTCCAGTTCTACTCCTCTGCCCAAGGGATGCTACTCAGCTCATGTGACCGACCTCCTGGAGGCAGAGATGTCTCTGCAGTCACCTGAGAGGCCCTGGCAGCCAGGCTGCCAAACCTGGGTGAAGGAGAAGAGATCTAACAATGAGGAGCAGGTTGACGGTGAAGCAGATTACAGATGACCACTGTAATCATAGGACACTGCAGAGACCAATGAATGATGGGCATTGCAATGACCAGTTGCTATAAAAGAATAAGTGGCAATCATGGGTAATTGTCCTGATTAAAATGCCAGCTATTAAGACTGCAGATTCAAGTCGCTTCCAACAGATTCTTCTTTACATATTTATAACATAGCAGATGGTGCAGGAAACTTGGTTCCTTGTTATCTCATGGTTCAGCACAGAGAAGGTAGTGATTACATTTTGTGACATTTCTGAACTGCACCTATTTCCAAAGCCTTTTGAAAGAAATGATCTAGTAAAATGGGTATTAATACTTTAGCATTCAGTTCCTAATCTCTGCTGATTCTGATGTTAGCAAGGCTACTCTGTGGTGAAGTGGCCAGAGCACCTCTCCAGGAGGCAGGGAGTCTGTTTTAGTCTCAGTGCTAGCACTAACCAGCTGTGTGACCCGAGCCATTCCCTCTGTAGGCCCAGGTTCCCTAGTGTGCCAAAGCAAGATGTAGGTAAAATATCCCTTACTTTTAAACCTGAAGGCATTATGACTGTGTGCTTTGTTAATTTTTCAACACAGGAGAAAGTAAAGCAGCTTTCTCCCAACCTGCCTCTATTCATCCAGCAAGAATTTTGCAGGAAGAAATAAAAAAAATCTGGTGTCTAAAGTTTTACAAACAACTGGCATATATTTCTTCCACTTGTTTCCCACCCATTAAAAGAACAAAGTGATATTTTTGTGGCTCGTTAAAAAACTGAGAGAAAACAATATTTTCCTAGTACTAATAGAACACTATTAACTTCCCTGACTCCCCCTTTCCTTAATAATGGTTTTAATTTCTCACTCTATATTTGGCAGCTGGTAATTGTCAAATAGTTGCAATATTAATCTCCTTTGGGCCTCATGTCCTGGAACAATTATAACAATAGCTAGGAATGCCATATTATTTCTAATGAAGTGTCTCTGTCTTGCTTGTTTTTTGCTGCAGTTATCTTAGAAACACCTTTTAAGCTACAATTGAGATAATTATGTATTTATATATTTTTTCACTTGCAAGGAATTTGCAGTTCGTATAATGCAGTTGTTACCTTGGTTTAGTTGCATGGCCAATCTGAGAATACGGAGTGCCTTAGTGATCCACTAGTGTGAAGGCATATGGGTGGCGTTTCCTGGTATCTTCACCTTACTAAAGGGAGATTTTCTCAACTTTGCTTATAATTTATTTTAGAAATTAGATGGTATTTTCCTATAGAAAGAACAGTGTGTTCATTCCTAATGGGTGACACTGTAATGATCTGAATTCAAGGGAACATGTTCAGGATAGAAGAAGAAAGATAATTTCCTCCCCGTTTCTTAAATATATAACTAACCCTAAACACATTTTTATAATTTTTCTATTTATATGCTTATGTAAATGTGCAGAGTCAAATGAACCAACTGTAAAAGGATCTTTATAGGGGAAATTTGAACACTAACTGTATATTAAAGCGTTATTTCTAATTTTCTCGGGTGTAATATTATGGTTATGTCAAAAAAAAAGGGTCACATTTTAGAGATACCCACAGACAAAATGATGTATTTGATTTGCTTTAAAATAATCTGGAGTAGGGGAAATGGGGGACATATATATGAAACAGATTGGACACATGTTGAAAATTGAAGTGGCATGATGGGGACATGGGAGTCAAATATGTTCTTTTCTCTACTTTTGTGTAAATTTAAAAATTTACATGAAAACCAGTATGCAAAAGACTACTGGTAAATATAGCCGAGTGAAGCAGCCAGATTAAGAAATTTCTCTTCCCCAATATTTTATGAAAAGAACAAAAACTGTAAAAATCACTGTGGTAAATAGCCTCTAAGATCATCCCCAATGATCCCTCCTCTCTTCCTGGTATTCACATTTTCCCTCATTTAATCGAGGTTGGTCTGTGTGACAAATATTATGACGGGGTGATGGTATGTCACCTCTAAGATTAGTTTACAAAAGACAATGAAGTTTATCTGCTTATCGGTTGCCAACTTCGCCTTTTGGCATTTTCTTCACTGCAGTACAGCTATATTGACCTCTATCTGCCTAAACCAATAAGTTTCTGAGCTTTCGAAATTGCTCTATCCTCCATTGAGAATATTCTCACTCAGATCTACATATGGTGGCTCCTTCACATCACTTATCTCTCCTCAAATGATACACCAGGAAGAACCACCTTGACTAAAATAAACCCCCTCTCCACATCATTCCCACCTGCTCGCCCTGCTTTATTTGCTTCATATTACTTTTCATGAAGTGAAGTTGTATGATTTACCTATTATTAAATAAATTAAAAACCTGGATAGAGTTTCCTAAACAGGAACGAGATATGGAAACATACCTTATACTCCAGATCTGAGAATGTGCTAGTATGACATCAGAAAATCTGAAATATTTAGGGATATAGTAAAATAAGACCTGCACACTAAAAACTACAAAACATTTGCTGAGAAAAATAAAAAAAAATAATAAAATAAATCGAGAGATACACTCTGTTCAATGATTGAAACATTTAATATTGTGGCGGTTTACATTTTCTAAAGATGGACATCATACTATATTCTTTCCGTATGCGTTTCTTACAAAATAACATTGACACTTTTCCCAGTAAGTGGTCTATGGCCATTTCTCTTGAACCTGAGTGTGGGGAAGGTACCTTTTTGACTGGCTTGACCAATAGAGTATGGCAGAAGTGATGCTATGTGACTCCCAAGGTTGGTCATAAAATTGCCATATGCTTCTGACTGGTTTTCTTGAGACATTTGCTCTTGAGTCAGGCCATCAGGTAGTAAGGAAGCCAAATTTCCATGGAGAGGCAGAGACTCACATGGACAGAAACAGAGGCCCTTGGGCTTCATCCTGGCTGAGCTCCCAGCTGACAGCCAACATCGATTTGCCTGCCATTAAATAAGCCATCTTGGGAGATGATCTACCAGCCCCCAGTTGAGTCACCTCAGTTGACACCATGTGGAGCAGAGATGAACTATCATTGTTAAGCCCTGCACAAATTGCAGATTTGTGAGCTAAATAAATGATTGTTGGTTTAAAGTTAACAAGTTTTGGGGTGGTTTGTTATGCAGCAATAGATAATTCACACAATAAAATTTCAATTCTCCTCCAAATTGACCTATAGATTCAATGCAATCCCAATAAAAATTGCAGAGGCTTTTTAAAAACAGAAATTGACAAGCTAATTCTAAAGTTTATATGAATGTACTAAGAACTTAACATAGACAAACAATTTTAAAGAAAAGGAAAAGTAAGTAGGCTTACTATAAAGCTAGTCACACTTTATATGGTCAATTTTTTACAAAAGTGTCAAAGTACTTCAAAGGGGAGAGGATAGTCTTAACAATAAGCAGTGCTGGAAGTGAGTATTAATATGGAAAAAAATTAACCTCATTTCTTATTTCATACCATACACAAAACATAACTTGAGATGAATCATAGGCCTTAATATGAGAGGTAAGACTGTAACACTTCTGGAAGGAAATAACTTCATGACTTTAGAGGTAGTTGAGGAATGCTTAAAACTCATAAAAAGTACTAACCATTTTTAAAAGCAAAAGTTGATAACTTCATCATAATAAAAAATTTATTTTTGAAAGACATCAAGAAAGCAAAACACAAATCTTAGAATGGGAGAGATGATACATATATCTGACACAGGACTTTACAACTCAGTAATAAGCGATACAATAAAAATGTGCAAAAAATTCGGACATTTCACAAAAGAACAGATACTTTTTAGATATTACGAATACTCATGTACACGTTTTTGTATAGATGTTTTCAATTCTTTTGGAGTGGAATTGCTGGGTCATGTGGCAACTGTTCAACTTTTTAAATTGCAAAATGTTTTCCACAACAGTTGCCCCATTTTAAATTCCCACTAGCAATATATGAAGGTTCCAATTTTACATCCTTGCCATCTTATCTTTTATTCTAGCCATCCTAATGGGTATGAAGTGGTATCTCATTGTGGTTTGGATTTGCATTTCTCTAATGAATTATGTAGAGCATCTTTTCATGTATTGATATTTGTATCTTTGGAGAGATGTCTATTCATATGCTTTGCCCATCTCTTAATTGTGTTGTCTTCGCACCGTTATTTATATATTTTGGATATTTAATCCTTATAAGATATATAACTTGTAAATATCTTCTCCCATTCCATAGGTTGTCTTTTCACTTTCTTGATAGTGTCCTTTGAAGCACAATGGCTTAAAAATTTTGATGAAGCACAATTTATTTTTGCTTTGGTTGCTCATTGCTTGCCATATTTAAGAAACCATTGCCTAGTCCAAGATCACGAGGATTTACACTTATATAAATCTCAGACTTCCATAGTTTAGCTTTTACATTTAGATCTATGATCCATTTTGAGTTAATTCTTGAATACAGTGTGAGGCAGGGGTCCAACTTCATTCTTCACCATGTGGATATCCAGTTGTCCCAGCAACATTTGTTGAAAACATTAACCTTTCCCCACTGGCATTTGCTTTTTTTTTTCAAAAGATAAGAAAAAAAGAATCACTGGACTGCTTGGAAGGGCAAAAGTTAAAGAGATCTCCACTAGATGTGCCCCACTCCTGTAATCCAGATGTCAGGAAGTTTTCTAGTACCACCGAGGTCACGAAACCACTGCCAAAGTCACAAATCTGCCTCTGGTAGAAGCAGCGGAATGCAGAATCTTGTCAGCCCCTGAAAAACTGAAAAACTTACATCTGCCGAACTTACATCTGCCAAAGTCTGCACACCACTGCTGGCAGATGGTATCTTTTGCTTTCATTCAGGTTTCCAATTAGCAAATGTTAGGTCTTTTTGAGTTAGGCTTCAGTTATCTGGAATATTTATTTTACAGGATATGTTCTGCCAGAAAATTAGGAGGCCTGTAGTAAAATAAGAGCTTCCTAATCTTCACTGAGAGAAAGGACAATACAGGTTTATGTGGAGAAAATATGAATTTGATTTCCCACCAATTTTATACATCATAAAGCATCCTGAGATCTAAAATGTACATTTCACTTAACAGTAATGCTGCATCATGGCTGCTTGCTAAATTTGATAGGCTTATTAAGAGTTATCTAAAATTTATGAATCCATTCACGTTTAATATACTCTAGAGTTACACTAGAAATCTGGATTATTTTGACAATGCCTCGCAAAGTCATATTAAAGCAGATGCAAAGAATCTATAATCTGAACTTTACAAAGTATATGAGCTATAATTAGGACAATTTGGGACAAGAATCATGTCTGATAAAAGAGTACTTTTCTCTGTTTACATTGTACCAGATTAATTTTTTACCTTTGTTTGAAATGTTTGCAAAAGCAAAATACTCTAATAATAAATGTTAACAAATATATTAAAACATGCAGTCAAAAAAGTTCTGAAATTTAAGAACTAGTACAACCTTGATTTTAGATTATCAGTAGTCAAATTTATTATGTCAACAAAACCTCTATGGCTGTTTTTATAAAAGGTTGGGTGAAATTCTACTTCCCCAGATTGCCAATCCTTTTCTATAGCTCAAAATCATAGGGCTCCATTGTAATATTTATTACTATGGTTTCAATTTTATTGGGAAGCTAAACTTCTGCAAGTCTAATGTTATAACTAATGTCACAGTTGCTTTATATCACACTATTAAAATGGATAATGCACTTCAGGAACTGAAGTGTGTAGCACATTTTCATTTCAAAAACACCCACAAACTAAAAATAGATATTTAAAATCTTTATTGTTTCATCATCAAAATCTTCTTTCCATAGAAGAATGGCAATGCAGTATCAGTGCATATTCTATGGAAAATTCATACCTCAAGTAACTAGACTAGAAATCTGAGACAGCACTATGTCAAGCTAGTATGCAAGATCAAAGACACAATGCTGCCAAAGCAGTTAGTATACAGAAAGAATATGCAGCTGTTAGAAAAAGTCTATGGGCCAGCGAATGAAACAGTTGTAGTGCACTGCACTAACATTCTAGAAGAGAAAATGGGGAAGGACCAGAGAATGTACTTCCTGCCAAAAAAATCGAGTACATCACAGGCACTGAGTTTCCAACTGTTTTACCAGCTAATTCATGTGTACCTGTACCTTCTTTAAGTCTACATTATAACACTGCAAACCGTTTTCAGCCTAACGTGTAATGGGACAACCACATGCAGATATTTCATTCTGCTTCCCATCTCACAGCTAAAAGTTAACAACTTGAGTTCAGCTATAAAACCTGTGGCCTTTAGGCATCTTTAGTAAAAAGATAAACAAACCCAAAATTTGTTCCCATTTTCTTGAGAAATAAACTTTATAAAAACAAGAGATAGCTGTCATGATTACTCAGTTTTGTCTGAAGGCAAAACAATTTTTATGTAAGTATACTGAATAAACATACAAACAAATATCCTTAACAAAATACTGGCAGATCAACTTGAACATTTTCATAATTAGCTCCTGAAAAAAGTACTGACAATTGTGAGCTGCAAATAACCACTACGATTTGATCATGCCTGGTTACTGGGAAGTTTTCGGTCAGGTTTGTGTCTGAAGCTGCTATACAGCTGGATTTAGCTTCTTTGCATTAATTCACACAATAAATGCCATTAAAAGGAAACAGCAGATCTATCATGATGAAATAAAAATCAAAATAATTGAGAGGTATACAGGAAACTTGTCTTAAATATTTTTAAATTACATATGATATAATCTTAGAGAATAAGAACTAAAATTACCATGGTCTAAATCTTAAATTGTTGATGTATGAATTATCTGCGATACTAACAAGTCACTTGTTAATCGTGTCAAGGCCTTGTGGGACACAGGGGGCACTCTGAATGCATGGCATAGCAATTCCTTTCTAGGTGAGTTACACATCTCCAATTTAAAGTGTTATTAAACTATATATGAAAAGTAATTTTACTTAATATATACATTGTACAAAATAATTTAAAAGGAGGGAGCAAGGAAAGGTTTTCTGGTATATATGATGCAAACATACAACTTTCCCTTATCAGTAGTAGTTCCATGAATGTCCATTTTACCCATGGTAAAACATGAAAGGCTGATAGAACACCAAAAATTTCATTTATAAATAGAAACAGGATTCAAAAAATGGAATTTCAACATCGCTTCTTCCCACAATGCAACTCATCCTACTTTAACTATTGTAGCCATAAATAAAAATCATATGTCAAAATCTGTTTTTTACACTTTTACCTTAAAATTTAACAAAAAATTCTTCTAACAGTTGAAAAGAAAAGCACTCCTTTGTAGCAATTCCATAAAATAATTTTCAATTCACAAAACACCTGCTTACTGGCAAAACCAGCAACACTTATAGAGGGCATGGGCATTAATACTTGGCCCCTCTGAGGTATAAATGCAGCTATATTTGCACTGAGTATATAGTCTATAAGGTATGCCAACAGTCTGCATGTTTGCATAAAATTGGGAGTGATGTCATCCTGACTGATTGAAAAAGTACTTTTATAACTTTTTGTAATAACAAAGGTTAAATAATTTTAAAAGAAAGGATACACTTTAGCCCAGTAACAGCAGAAATCTAACTGCTAACCAACGTGAATGGTTATTACATTTAAAAAATGTTTAATGTTGCATATTGATCCAAAAAAACCCCCCCAAAAACTGAAAAACTGAACAGGGAAAACACATAAATATTTGAAGTCAGCAGGACACCACAAAAAGCATACTACAGGTAAGTGGGAAATCAGTCAAGCTTTTCTAAAAGAGAAAATACTTTTAATCCTTTAGCAAGTCTCTGTGAAAATAGTATGCTTACAATAAAAGTGAGAAGGGAGCACCTAAAATACCCCCAAGAGGCTTGCTATACCATTCAGCATTGCTGCCCCCTCTCCTGTGTGCATGGATGGCCAACAAATGACAAGAAGTCCATTTAACAAGAGTTCAGTAATTTCTTCACCACTGCTGCCAACTGAAGTCATCATTGCTTCCAAAGACCAAGAAAAAGCCCAGTATAGTTGCAAAGATGACTGTGTTTCCTGTGAGAACAAGTGCACAAGCTCCCCACTCAATCTATGGAAATAAGATATAAACACTCAGTTAATAGACACACAAAGAGCAAAAAGATAATGAAAAGCGAATCAAGGCTCTAGTCATGTCAGTCATGATCTAAAACAAGTATGATTTGTAATAATAACTTTTACACTACTGAACACTTAATAGTACTTCTATATTGCTACTTTTATTTATCTCTGGTTCCTTAAGAAAGACAAAGTCATGGAAAGATGATTAGCTATTCAAAAGCAACTTGACTTCTGGGCTAGGAAAAAGCAGCACAGAATGCCACAATTTTCTGTTTATAAAAAAATTTGCTCCAACTCTTCCTTAGTGAATCTAATATTTTATCTAGAAAACAGATTAAATTTAAATTATCAGAGGTGAAAACAAACTCATGTACATTCTTTTAAAGGGGCAGGAAGAGTAATTGCCCCCTCCATGTAGAAAGGTGGCCAGTTCCTGTCTTCTCTGCCTTCTGTACCTTCCCAGAGGTGGAGGGACTGGGGAATGTGGGAGGAAGAACAGAGTATATGTAGCCCAGCCCCTTCTCCTCTTTTGCACTTTCTCACTTGCAAAGAACACAAAATCTCCTTGGATCTTCCGTGTTTTAAGCTGTACAGGGCAGGCCTGTGGCTGTTCAGCACTGGTTTGGTTAGTTGTGCCCAACTCTCAGATCAAAGGATTGGCAAAGCCAACCGCTGCTGCAGACCCCAGCCATACTCTCCAATATAATATTTATCAGTTAACAACAATAAAAGATTTTTATCTCTATCCTATAGGTTGCTATGTCTCTTTCTTTTTCATGTTATTTAACAAAAACTTTTTGCTCCGAGAAACTTTCATTAGTGAAGAATGCATTCACTTACCAGATGTGCTCTGGCAAATACAATAGGGAGTCCAAAAGCTGAGACGACAATGCCTGTTGTAAGAAATATGGCAAGTTCCTTACAAGCGTTACTCATAGCATCTGTATCATCCACTAATCTTCTTGCTATGCAGTATGGAATAGGTGAAAGGATGTAAAAAAACAGAACAAAGAGAGGCCAGTATTGGCTAGAAAAAGAAAAATAAGTTAATATAGTTTTTGCTATGTCGTTTTCTTACATATAAAATATACTTTAAAAAATAAAGACCAAAGAAACATTGCAAAGTAGTTTAAAAACATGATAGTTTAAAAATAAGCTATAACTTGAACACTGAAAACAGAAACATTTAGTCACAGTATTCTTAATGTCAATTATGACACAATAATGAAATATTTCTTATATCACAAAAGAAAATGCTTTATAAATTATAACACCTGGAATCAAGGCCCAAAATTAAAAATATTTTTCATTTTAGGTTATCAATAAATAGGCATACAAAAAATGAGAATATTAACACAATAATTTTTAAAAGTCCAGATGCATGCCCTTGACTTCAATGATATCCTATCTTAGCATTAAGCTGGAACACCTTCAAACTTTTCTTAGGTCACCAGGAATTCCCAAAATACTGAAATCAAAATACGGAAAATGAACTGAAAGTAATATTGAAGGCTTTCAGCCAGAACTCAAAATTTATCACAATAAAAATAGATGGCTTTTAGTCTACAGTCTGGCTATTGTATTGTGCCAATGTCATTTCCTGGTTTTGCTAACATAACTATAGTTATGTAAGACAGTACCACTGGGGGAAGCTGTGTGAAAGGTACAGGGGACCACCATGTACTAGTTTTGCAAATTCTAGAGAGTCCATAATTATTTCAAAATAAAAAGTTAAAAACAATCTTTAAAACTACTGTAAAATGAACTACACATAATAGTGGAGATTTGCTTATACTTACAGGCTTATGATAAGCAAAGATTTATCTATGTTTTTACTAAAAATCTTTTCCTAAACATGGTAATAGAAAAAATTATAAATGAACAAATGCTAAGGAACAAACTCCACTTGAAACCTGTAATTTTATTATCCAATGTCACTTCAGTAAATTAAAAAAAAAAAGAAAGAAAAAAATTCAAACACTACAAAAGCACAAAATGGTGGAACCTCAAAGTTGCCGACATCTCCCCTACCCACTCTTCTATTGAGCTTCTTGTGGATCCTTTCATATTTCCATACAGATAAACTTTAAAATATATGAATGAATCACTGCACTTTTTCATTTAACAATATATCTTGAACTTTATATATTAGCACTTACAGCTCTTCCTCATTCTTTTTAAGACTGCTTCATATTTCCATTGGTGGATGTGCCATAATTTAAACATTTCCTTTTGATAGACCTTTAGGAGGCTTCCAGCTTTTTTTTTTTTTTATAAACAAGGGCCATGAACATCCACACTCTCATCCAACTACACATATCTTTGCAAACTTCTGCAGCAGATTCTTATGAGAAATTCTAAGAAGTGGAAGAGCTAGTTCAAAGAATAGATACGTTTTGAGAGCTGCAAGCAAACTGGCCTCCAAAACTCCCCTTATTTATACTCTACTCACAGTACATGACAATGCCTATTTGCTCGTATCTTTTATTTTTGCCAATGGATTTCATTTAGTTTTGAGTGAGATTAAGTATATTTTCATGTGTTACATGCAATATGCAGTTCTTTTTCATATTTGTTGAAAACGTTTTTGTTGTTCATATGTCTTATTTTTCTACTGAGTTGTCTATATTTTTCTAATTTATCCTATTAATTTTTAAAAGTTCTTTCTATTCTAAGGTAAGTAATTGCTTACATGACTTTTTTCTTAGTTAACTGTCTGTTGACTCTGCTTATGGTATTTTTTTACTGAAAAAGACATTTTTAATTTTCTTGTATTTAATTTCATCAGTAGGGGCTCCAAAATGAGCTGTGGTGCTGGACTATTCCATTGATTGCTATCTTACCATTACAAACTTAGCAGTAGTTTAGGAACAATAGCTGAAAGTCTCTTTTGCACTTTGGTGTCCTAAAATATTTACAAACAAATTTTAAGTGAAAACTTTTTGTCTGTGGCAAATGAACATTTCTTAGGATTACTTCTACAGCAGTAAAAAAATAAAATAAAATAAAATTAAGCTATAAAAGTAGAAAACCTTTGTTATACACTCAAAAAGATAAAAATTTTACATACTTGTATATAGGAAGGGCACATCCAAGCATCAAAAACATCAACCCAATTGCTCCTCCAAAGGACAAACTAATCAAAGCTGCAAAGTAGATAAAAAGTCAAATAGAAATATTAAATTAGTATTATTTTTATTAAGTCTGAACATTACTTATGATTCCAGAAGCAAAAAGCAAAACAACACACACACACCCTCCAAAAGTGTATTGAAAGTGAGTATTTTCTGAAGTGTAAGTTATCTAGTCTCAGAATAAGTCTTCTGTAGCATCTTCAAGGCAAAGTAAAGCAATATTGATTTTCAAAGCCCTGATGTATCACTAGCACATCGCTGCATTCCCTAATTACTGGTTTCATTTCTAATGAGTATCCCAGCCTGCAAGATCAATGCTCCTTCAGATGTTAGTATTATATTTACTCCACAGATCATTACAGCTTTGAAAAGCAGTATGTGGAGGAACTCTACACTGTCAGCTTTACTGGACTTCAGAAGCCTCATCGTTTGGGAAAATCTCTCTGGCTCAGCTCCTGTTTCTTTGTATGTAAGTACACCCCAACACACATGAAACTAGTGAGAAAAAGTGTCTAAGAATATCTGTAGTTAATAATTTTAATCAATCAATTTTACTGAGTTGTCAATTAATTTAACCAATTTAATTTTATTAGCGGGCTTTAAATAGTTGGTAAAACTATAGCAAGGTTTCCTCCTCAAATCTCCTATACACTAGAAAATGTGCAGGACAATGGATACAATCATTCTGTGGTATTACTATTTTTAAGACATTATCACAAGCAACAGATGCATTCTACAGGTGAAATAGTTTCTAAAGTTACACACACATACAAAGCATTATATTTTACAAAGTATTTTCACATACATCAGTGAGTAGAAACAACTTTCTTGAATAGAGATAGTTAATCAATGGCCTAGAATTAAGCAAAGAAATAAATGATCAATTTATTTTGAGTTCTATATGACCCATATTTCTGCAACTACAGTGGCTAAGAGAATAACGTCTTTTTTTTTTTCCAATGATGTAGTTAAAATTCGAGAGTTGTAGGTCTAAAAGTCACCAAGACAAAATCTAACATGTACGTACCAAAATTAACAGTAAAAGAGTTAAATGCTGCTATACTACTGATATACTTCTGTGAATTAAAAGTCATAATCAAGGACACCCACTGACATGGTAGCTTGGCAGATGTAGTTTCCATTCAGATCGTTGACATAGGTCATGTCAACTCTGAATGCATTTACTTAGTCCTTAATGCTAGTTACAGAAAGAAAATTTGCACTTTTATTTTACAGCAAATGGGGAACTTTAAATTTACAAAGGGAATGCAATGTAAATGATGAGAAAAATACTGAGTTTATCATTTGCTTTGGTCAGTTCAAAATAGGTCCTTATAATCTTCCCTGCTTACTTCTCCTGACATGTATCAATCACATCAGGCTACTTGTCTTTGCCCTCTGTACTCCAGTGACACTGGCTCTCTCTGCTTTCCTGGAAATCAGCGTTTCCTCACCCATATGGCCACTGCATGTTGTCTCTTCTACCTCAGACACCTTTTTATTCATGTTTCATTGAAAAAATGTCTACTGAATACCAAATATGTAACAGGTGCTGGGGATATGTTAATAAATGAGATAAGGCCTGTTCACACTCACGGAGGTTGCATTCTTATCCAACTCCTTCTTTCCTTCAAGTTATCTCCTACTTTTCCTTCAGATTTTAGCTCAATCCTTTTTTCTTTGGTGAAGTTTTTCTAAATCTCCTGACTAGACCAATTTCCCTTATTATATTAATTAATTAATTCAACAAGTATCTATTGAGCACCTAATGTGTGTCACACACTGTTCTTAATACTGGAGATAAGAGCAATAAATATAATCAAAGCTCTTGCTCTCATGAAGCTTACATTACTAGTGGGAGAATACAATGATAAAAAAGTAAGCAAATTTCAAGTGCTATGAAAAAAAAAATCAGGTAAAGGGAGGGAGTGCTATTCTAGACACAGTGACCTGGGAAGTCATCTCCAATGAGGTGGTATCTGAGCAGAGATCTATATGAAATCAGGCAGTGAATCATATGGATATTTGCAGGGAGCATTTCAGGCAGAGGTTCATACATGTGCAGATGTTCTCCTTGCACTGTACACCCCTGCCCTCTGCAGTTATCACAGCTGTGATATATATATATGTGTGTGTGTGTGTGTGTGTGTATATATATATATATATATACCTCTTCATTTTTTTTTTTTTACAATGCCTACAGCACCTGTTATTCCCAGGTGGTCTCCCATCCAAGTACTAACCAGGCCCGACACTGCTTAGCTTCCGAGATCAGATGAGATTGGGCCCATTCACGGTGGCATGGTTATAGACATGCAGCTGTAACCTTATACTGATTTATATTTGTCTTTCCTTCTAAACTGTTCTCTCTACAAGGGAAAAGTTCTGTTGTTGATGCTCATGCCCCAGCTCTTTAATAATAAATATCTGTAGAATGAATGAAGGGAACCAAAACGTTAAAAAAAAAAAAAAAGAGAGAGAGAGAGAGAGAGAGAGGAAGGTGGGAGAGAAGGAAAGATGGCCTTATGTAACAAAAAAGCCTTGAGCAATTACTTAACTGCACAAGAAGAGTCCAGGAGGATGCTGCCTGGGTCCTGCCTGCCTCCCTACTCACCAAGTCACATATTAGCTGCTCTAAATAATTCATCAGGTGCTGGTGCGGTTCCTTCTTCCATAAAATGAGAGTTGAACTAGATCTAAAATGCAAATTCTCTGAACACCAAAGATATCTGTTATAAGACAGGCTGAAGAAGTAAAAAACCATCTTTACTTGTTTAATGTAGTTGCCAAACAGCTAAGTACATAAATACTATATGGTAACACCTTATTTTTTCAGGAGCCATTTATCCAAAATATAACTAAGAATCCTGGAAGACACAAAGGTTGTGAAAGAGACGAAAGAGATGTCACAAAGCCCATACACTAAAGTTAGCATTCTATATAAACAGACCCTTAGGCTCTTATTCAGAGGTTATTTATTCATGTTTTGTAATGCTATTGTTGTTTGCAAATTTCAGAACAAAAAATTCTTAAAGGATAGTCTATGCTCATTTATATTTTTTCAACAGCGATTCATGTACTCAGAATAAAATTAAGTGAAAATTAACTTTCCTTTCCCAGAAAAGATCACTGTTACCTTATCTTGTAACATAACATTTTGTAAGTTTGATGATCTTGTTTTCCATATTGAAACAAACAAGAAAGAGGAGGTAGAATTGCATATAAGCAAGATCTGCTCTGAAAGGAGGGAGGAGACTGAAAAAAATTTTAAATCAGGCAGAAAAACTCTCAAAAAGCATACCAGTTTTTGATAATCTTGGCTAAGAGGCCAGGAGCCTTAGGACTCAGTTTCTGAGGATAACTCTGTTCTGCAACAGAGAACAATTAATGTTCTTATCAAAAAAAATCTATAAATTTTTTTATTGTACTCTTAAAAAATTAATGAAGGATAACTTTTGGAAAAAAATCAAGGAAGTAAAATGAGATAAGATTCAGATATCAAAAAATTATTTTATGTGATATCTCACTTCCCAGTCATATTGGATAAGATAAAAGCCAATGGCGTTAAATTGCTCTCAAGTGTTCCCAAAACTTATAGTTTCTCAGTCTTATGAAATCAGCAACTAGGCTGACTTATATACAAATTTCATCATTTATGTATAAATGGTTGTCCTAGATGACACATCGACAAAACAAGAATTTATACTGTAAATGAGTGATGCAACATTTGGAAGCAAAACTTAGATGAGTCTGGTTTCTCTTCCCAAAACTTCTATGCTAGGGACCGAACAGCCCAATTATCTAAACTCTAAAGACAGAGTGCAGTTCTGTGATTACAAAGAAATTAGAGTAGAAGAGGGGACTTGTACCCTAACCTGGGAGTTACCAGAAAAACCCAATATATAACAAAGAAACAAACAAATGGCTCAAGAAATAAGTAATGGACTCCAATTATAGTAATATTCCTCGTTAATATAAAGAGAGGCCATTAGGAAGAAACATCCTTGTAAAGAATCATAATCATATCAGAAAATCTTACTGAAACCAAAAGTGTAAGTACAATTCCATCTGAGACACTTTCACCTAATTACATTGACCTAGGTTTACAGAAAGAAATTAGTTATTTTAAGAGAGAGACTCCTGCACTAACAACACGAGGAAATAGGGAAGAACAGAGAACCTGGCAACATTCTAAAAACCACAGCATTCTATCATAACTGCCTTTCACAGAAGGATTTGAAAAGGGCTATTACAGTTCAAAAGAAGATTAAAAAGTATCTCAGTTGCTCAAAAGACGTTTTATATGGGAAATAAAATGTTTTCAGACATTAAAAACTAAACAGTAAAAATGTGACTCTGCGAAAGAGGCTCAGCAAAAGCTGTCCTTAAAGAAAAGAAATTATAGAAAAAAACACCGCTATCAAAGTTCTTCACTTCCTGCTTCGCTGCCCATTTACAAAGCCGCAGGTCAGGAAATCAATGTAGAAAGAGTTAAGAATGCTGTTAATGGTTATCTGCTTCATTCACACTACAAAACTTCTAAACAGATGGAAAGAATGCAACATTCCCATTTCTAAAGAACATATGCGAACAAGTAATTTTCCCTTAAGTTTTAACACTATTTTATCTTAAAACAAACAAACAAACAAACAAAACCCTAACTAAATAAAAACTTTGAAATGTGAAAAAGCCTCAATGTGCAACTGTGGAGAGGGTAGAGAACAGGAGCTCTTGGGAGTCGATTACAGGGTCTAGTATATCCGACAAACACAACAAATGAAAATGCATCAGTTTTAGGAGCGTATACAGGTCATGAGAGTGGATGTGATCGCCGAGGTTTCGAAACCGTCCCTAAACCCTTCCAGGGCGTTCCTGAGGGATTCGTTCGGCTCAGCACCCGAAGATCGCACTTGCGCCTTTAAATGGGAAACGACACTGATTTTCCATAATTGGCATCTTCTAGTGGCCTAACCCCCTCAAACCCACACTCCGCCGTCCTCTCTCTCGGATGCAAACTCCTGCAAAACGTGTCTGATAGCCGGAGTCGCAGCGGGACTTTTAACAGACCGCGGACTTCATCCCTTGTACGGGGGGCGATGGGTGGGAGAGAGGCTGCAGAAATCAGCAGAAAGTGTAGGCTGATGGAGAAACCGCCGTCCTGGCTGCCCTTTCAAAGAGGGCGCCGCGCCCACCTCCGCTCCCAAGCTGCGAGGGCGGAGGCGGGGGCCCGGGGTCCGTCTCCGGAGCAGGGACCCCGTGGCGCGCGCCAGAGCTGGGGCGGCAGCGCGCGTGGGCCGCATGGGACCCCCTTCTCCCTCCCTCCCGGCGGTCACCCAGCCCTCCGGCGCCCAGCGCCCCAGGCCCACCTTTGATGCCAGCCATGGCGGTGACGTCGCTCCTGACTCCAGGATCCGAGGCGGCAGCGGCGGCGGCGGCGGCAGCCGGGAGACCACAGATGCGCGGCGACACCGACCAGACAACACCCGGAAGTGCGCGACGCAGCACTTCCGCCGGCGGCTCGCGCTAGCGCGGCGGCGCGAGGGGCGCGGAAGGCGCGCGGGCATGGGACTGTCGGGCCGAACTCTTTCTTTCTTCCTTGCAGCGCCCTCGGAGGCTTTCCTCCCAGCCTCGCATTTGGGGCGTGCGGACAGCAGCCCCCAGATTCCCCTCGGAGTTGGTGGAAGCTCTATTCTGAAGCTTCTCTCCGGTATCCCGCCACATCCCGCATCCTTTGAGAAAGAGGGAGCGCGAGTAGCTTTGAGAGGCATGGTGATGTCTTTGGGGGATTATTTTGCGATCTTCCAAGCATACCCATTTCTCTTTTCCCAGCCTTGTAATAAAATAGAAGTACAGCTAGTTGGGTGGTCCGCACTAGGTTCCTCGGTTTCCGACACAGAACTAATGTTCTGGTGAGATCTCCCTTCTTCCAGAAAAGGGAGCAGCGAGACCCAGTAAAGGGTGGGTTTAATACAAATCCGACCTCTTAGAAGTCTGTGAGAATCACTGGGTTTTAAAATTGTTTTGGTGGTAACAGCGTTAGGAAAAAAGGAGAAAGCAGAGGTATAAATACATTTATTTCGGTCATCGTAGAAATTTATTGAACACATTATGCGTTGGGGTGAGCAAAACTAGGAACAGTTTCTGTCCTCCAGAAGCTTGCAGTTTAGTGAGAGAGACAGACACAAGAAAGTGAAGTTGCAACAATAATTGCTAGGAAAGTGGGTAAATAGCCCTATGAAAGCCTTCGATTTACTTCAGTCAGAAAAGATTTCCCAGAGGGAGGGACAAAGATGGATGAATAAGTATATTAAACTAGAGAAGAGGCAAAAGCCATCGCAGGGAGGGAATAGTGTGTTTGTGGAGGAGTAGAGGGTAGTGAGTTTTGGCGGCAGACTTGGAGCCAAGATCTTGGTCTGCTGGAGAGAGGAGGCCAGTGAGATTGTTAGAGTTTGCGGTGGACATCATGATTGTACAGCAGAGTCCTATATAAAGAGCCCCTTCCCCACTTCTGAGAAATGAGAATCTTTTGAAGAGTTTTAAAAAGATAAAGGTAGAGATAGGTGACATAAGGTTTGAATTTTTACTTTTTTTTCTGCCATCAGACTAAAAAGGGCATATAAAACCTTGAGTGAATGGTTAGAAGAGATGTTTCCAATATGCCTTAAAGAGCTACTGGAAAGCTAAAGGCATTGTCCACCCTGCCTCCCTCCACTACTTCTAGGGTTGAGTTACATTTTTTTAAACAGGTCACTTCTTGAGGTTTAATGTCCCAAATAAATCTATAGGTGTCTTGTGGAGTAGAAGTTTTTTATATTCAAGTTAGTGTAAAAAGTTCTGCTGTCTTCTGTACTATGAAGAGTTTCCACTGAAGCATCGTGGTAGCAAAACCATAAGACAGACTTGAACATATGCTGTGGAAATGTTGCTGTTCAGACAGTCTGTGAACAACCAGCTATCTTCTCTTAAAATGAAGCAGGCGTATGCATTCTTCTCCCCAATCATCTTGACAGGAGGAGGTAGAATTCCTGGTGAAGTATAATGATTCAATCCTAAGTAGTGACCACTATTTTGTTTCACAGTATTCCATCCCTGAAAGCAGGAATGGTTGAGGTAACATAGCAGAGAGAGCAAATCACTGGTGGTGGTATTGGGAAGTGTTAGCTTCTCATCTCATAGGCTCATAGCTCAGTTTCTGGGAAGAGATCCCATTTTAGGAAGCCTTTGGGAGCTTCCACAAGCCCAAATGTCAGAGTTAACTGCCAGCCATTTAATTTCCCCTTGTGAATACAATGGGTTGGGATTACAGACATTCATCCTTGATGACATTTCTGGGCAGCTGGGATTATTCTTTGAGTTAGGGGGTTCTATATTCTTTTGTTTCCATGGTCATGGAATCCTAAGAGATTGTGCTCCTTTGACTTTTCCACAAGATTCACAGTATTTCTGGGAAGAAAATACTCACTACCCTAAGGACTGTTTTTGGTCTAAAGAGGTTGTCTAGAGTCACTTGAGACCTTAAAAACAGTGTTTCCAAATGTATTTCAAAGACCACCTGCAACAAAATTCTTTGGAATGCTTCCTAAAAATGCAAAGTTCTGGGTCCCACTCCAGGTCTTTTGAATCAGAACTTTTGTGGGTAGAGCCCAGGTATCTGAAATTTTAACAAGCACCCCGAAAGATTTCCTATGCAAACTAAAGCTTGAAAATAACTGAAAATGTCAGTTTTCTTCAGTTTTGCCAAGTGAATCCTAAACATTAGTTAATGTTATATCCTTTAAACGTTCTCTAAATATTCTTACTCAATAGTTGATCTTTCATAGTTTCAAAACTTTTCATTCAGATGGCTTCCTGTTCAGATGAGGATGGGGGTGAGAGAAAGAGTGAGAGAGCCATTGTTTATTGAGCAGCTGCTATGTGTCTGGTGCTTTAAATATTTACCTGATTTAATCCTCCTCACAATTTTGTTAATTGGGAATTACTCTTACAGATCAGGTCAAAGAAACCTCAAAGAAGATTTTAGTTTTAGTTTAAAGAAACCTTTTTATTATGGAAAAATTTAAATAAATAAAAAAGTAGTCAAATAGTATAATGAACTTCCATGTACCGTCAGCTACCCTCTACAATTAACACATGGTCAATTTTGTTTTATCTATACTCCTCATCCTCTTCCCCCCAACTTCCATATTATGTTGTCCATATTATTTTGAAGGACATTCCAGATATAATTTTTCATCTTTAATATTTCATGTTTCTAAAAATATAGTCACAGGACATTTATCACACCTGAAAAATGATTCTTTAATGTCACTTATATCAAGTCAGTGTTCAAATTTCAAATTGTTTTATAAGTGTCATTTAAAGTTTGAATCAGAATCCAACAAAGGTTCACAAATTGCTACCGCCATATCTAAATTCTTCCCTATGCATTGTATCTCTCCTGTGGCATTAAATATCGTCTTTATTTTG
Organism: Pteropus medius; assembly: GCF_902729225.1. Taxonomy (NCBI): domain Eukaryota; kingdom Metazoa; phylum Chordata; class Mammalia; order Chiroptera; family Pteropodidae; genus Pteropus; species Pteropus medius. The sequence goes on from NW_024351735.1 coordinate 2,245,809, forward strand.
ATACCATGACTACCAAGTTTACTTTAGCTTCGAAATTCAGACTTATATATCCAAGAGTCTATTCGATATGTCTACCTGGATGCCTACCTCAAACTTAACATGTCGAGAATAGAATTCTCTATAATCTTTATTCCAGTCTTGCTTATTCCCACTACGAGCCACCACTGTTCTACCTTCTCTTATTCCACTCTTCCCCTAACTTACTTTGCTTCAGCTAACTGAAGTTATACTGGCCTTGTTTGCCTCTCCCCTGTCTCCGCACTCCCACCCTCCAATTTTGTTTTATTCACTACTGTATCCCCAGTGCCTATAATAATGTCTGGTGGATACTACTAGGTACTCACTATATAAAGGTATTGGTCAAATTAGTGAATGATGTTCCTCAAAACACAAAGCTGGAGCTTTGGCATCCACTCTTCACCAGGTGTTGAAGGCTCTTTCCCTGATATTTTTATGGCTGGTTCTTTCTCATGATTCAAGTCTCAAATTTTTGAAATCCCTTCCTCAGCAAGGTCCTCTTTGAAGTCACCTCCCCGGCTCTATTGCATCACCCTGTTTTATTTTCATCAATGCACTTATCACTACCTATTATCTTTATTTATTAGTTTTGTGTGTCTTATCCCACTTCAATATAGTAAGCTCCATGAGTACAGGAACCTTGGCTGTATCCTCCATGCCTAAAGAAGTACCTGATATATATTAGGCATTCAACCTATTTATGTTGAATGAATGAGAGAAACCCAAGCATATCATACCTCAGGGATAATGTCTTTGCACTCTTAGAACTGTTTGCTCTAGCTGGTTCTTTATTTAGGCAGTAGTTTTTCCTTCTGATACTTTGTAAGTCTTACTGCTACCGCCTATAAGGAACTATGTAAAGGTTCTGAGCTTCTGAAACCAGACAATGTATTTCCATGCTACCTTTCTCTTGAATCGTCTCTGTATTTAGCAAATAGTAACAGAACATGAATAATGTGCCAGGCGCTATGGTAGGTGCTGAAGACATAAAGTTGAATAAGGCATTGTAATTTTCCTGGGGACGGATATTGAGGTTTTGGAAATAAATAACCTTACTACACGTCTTAGATTTCGCGTTGTGATGGTTTCACTCCAACCGCAGCACCTACACAAACAATCTCCTGAGGGCGGTCCTCAGCCCCGCCCACAGCCTCTGCGTCCCGCCATTGGCTCCGCCCCGAGTGGCGCTCCGCCCACGACCGCGCGACGCTCCAGGGGCGGGGCCGGCAGTGTCCACTCATGTTCCCCCACGCGCCGCAGAAGCGGTGACGCGAGACCCGCGCAGTGACCTTCGTAGCGGCTGCGGCTGTGATTAGAGACGTTTCCTGCTCAGCTGCCGGAGCTCGCTGTGTCGCAAAGCCGCAGCGCGCGGATTTCCGCAGCCCCGGCTCCGGCCTGCGAATATCTGGCCGCGGCGCGCCATCTTAGCCGAGCGCCATGGCCGCGGCCTGTGGGCCTGGAACGGACCGCCGCAGTCCTCTCCTCGGCCTCCTTTTGCTTCTGCTGATCGCGGGCCCTACCCTGGGCTGGAACGACGCCGGTGAGTGCTGTCCTTACTCTCCTGTTTCTGCTGCCTTCAGCCTGCTCTTGAGAGGCTCCGCAGGCGACCATTTCCGTTCGCTGCCCCTTGAGCCTTTCAGCCCTGATTCCTTTTCATTCCCGTAATTATTCGTCTGTGCCCTGCTTGGTTCCTTTCCTCTTCCCAGACGTCCTACAGGAGAGTGGGAACTGTTGGAGAGTGGGCGGGGCGGGGTGACAGTATTCTTTACATCTCCTTTCTCCCTTCCCTGGACTCCCAGAATTGTCCACCTTCTCCTTTCTTGGGCTACAGCCCTCAACCCAGAGTCTGGCTGGAAAGTTCGACACTCACGACACTCACTAGCGCATCTCTTTGTTGTCATGACCGTCGCTGACTGTTGTTATGGCTGCCTGTTGCTATGGCTGGCAGTTGCCCTGACACCAGCAGTCTCTGAGTCACACTTAGTGGACAGGGCATTAAATCTTGTAGGTAGGTTAGCAGAATCATATATTTATGCAAGCAGAACTCATGCTGTTTATTCTGACCATTACAGTGAAGTACATTGTGCTACGCCAGCTTTTCTCATTTTATTTTTTTTACCGTGGTCTAGAATTAAAAAAAATACTGGTATTATTTTTTGTGATGAGACATGATAAGTGATTTTTAGGGAAAAATTTCTTTTATAATACTGTTATTAGAATTATCTCAAGATTTTTTTATGAGATCAGTAATATTCCTTGTAATATGCGTATATGTATATATCACATACATACAGATTTCCTTTTAATGAATGACACGTGCTGTTAAATTGGAATTAAAAAATGACTTTTAAACAATTAAAATTTCATTTTTGTTCTGAAGAGTAAAGATGTTAAGAATAATGATGTAAAGTGTACCAATATTGTATTTGTGATTTGGTAATAGGAAATGCCTATGTTTTTGAACTTAAGTAACAGATTTATTTCTGTAATTTACTATTGTATTCCTAAATGCTGAAATGAGAGAGAAGGTGCTACTTGCAAGTTTTTGACTTTGAGTAATGCATTTGATGTGGATGTTTTATTATTACTAAAAAAACAGTTGGATTTTAAATGTACATTTTCTTACATATTCCTTAGAAAGTTGTATATAAAAAGGAGACTTTGATAAGAATTGTAATTTAAAAACTGGAATGAAACATGAAGTTGACTCCTCAATGAGTTCTTCAATAAAAAAAAGAAGTTTACAGATGAAGAGTCAGGGAATAAAAAAAAGAGAACCAAACTTAATGGTGAACAGCTTCCTGGTAGCTCTTTGTCTGCATACTCTATGAAACTATTGTTCTGGAACAAAAAACACCAAAATATTTGCAGAGTAGATACAACTGATTTTTATAAATTCTGCCTTACCTTACATTTACTTTAACTGTTTTATGAAAGTATTTTATTGGGTTAACTTTTATCAAGTCCTTTAGTGAAGCAATAATCACTTTCTAATTTGTCTTTTGTTTGATTTTGAATGTACTTCTTTATCTTTAGCTAACAGAGCAGTAATTTGTGTGGGGAAAAAAATTGTACCAGTTCGAAAGAGATTACCTAAAACTTTCAAAATTTTTTATTGAATTAGTTTGTATTTAAGTCACTCTTCTGCATGTTGGGAATATAGCAGTGAACAAAATTGAGTGTTTTGTCCCCCAAGGAGTTTGCATCTATTGAGAAATAGACAGTAGACAAATAGCATGTTTATCTATTTACATAAGTATTGTGAATGGTGGTATGGACAATAAAACTGGATAAGGAGGACAGGCAGTGCAGGCAGAAGTGGGAACTTTCAAAATACATGTTGGTCAGGGAAGATGTCACTGTTAAGGTGACATTTGATCAGAAACCTGAAGGGAGAGGTAGCATGAATGACCTGCTATGACTTGTATTTTAAAGACTCATTCTGTCTGCTCTGTGGAAAACATATTGTAGGGGGTTGGGGAAATGCCGGGAGGCCAGTGAAGAGGCTGCTGGTACAGTAAGTTCCAAGAGTGGTGATGGATTGGGCCAGGAGAGAGCAGTGGAGTTGGTGAGAGTGGTTGGCTTCTCACTTGTTTTGAAGGTGGAACCGACATGATACACTGATGGATTCAATATAGGGTTAGACGGGGGAAGAAAACAAAGATGATGCCAAGGTTTTTGGCCTGAGTGACCAGAAGTGTGGAGTTACCATTTCCTGAGGTAGGAAGACTGAGATAATCAGGTTTGGGGGAGTTTGGTTTTATTTATCAAGTTTGGTACTTCAAGTGGATTTCGATTTATGAGTTGGGACTTCAGGGAACTTCATGTGACTCTTGATTGATGTAACTAGTGGGATATGGGTATAAGCATTTGGTTCTTAGAAACATGGTCTTAGGGAGGCTTAAACAACCACAAGCATTTATTTCTCACATCCTGGAGATTGGGAAGTCTAATAATCAAGGTGCCAGTATATTGGGTGTCTGGTGAGGGCTTGCTCCTGGTTTGGAGATGGCCATCTTTTTGTTATTGTCTTCACACAGCAGAAAAAGAGGGAGAGGGAGGAAAAGGGGGAGGGAAGAGCGCTCTGGTCTCCTCCTCTTATAAGGGCAGTAATCCCATCATGGGGGCTCTATCTTCTTGACCTCATCTAAAACTAATCACCTCCCAAAGGCCCTGCCTCCAGACACTATCACATGGGTGATCAGGGCTTCAACAAGTGAATTTTGAGGGACACAAAACATAATGACCTTTAGGACCTCTAGGGAGGAAAGATGCTGTAGGGTTATGGTAATAATATCCCATGTGTATATAGTTCCATAAATGTTCTTAGTAATATTTAATAAAGTAATATCATACTTTATTACCTATCAGGTTTCAAATATTCTGCTAGATAATTTTAGTAATCATATCTAAGCTGCTCAACCAATTTTAAGGTTGATTTATTGTCTTAATTTTATAGGCGAGTAAACTTTTATACAGATCAATTAAGTGACTTGGCCAGTCATATAAGCAGTCGTGATGAGAGTTGACTGCAGTGTTCTTTGCATTATCTCAACCCTGCTACAATAAATTCAAGTTATAATTATTCCTGTTAATTAGTTTAATAATACTTTCTGACTTTTTAAGTCATTGAACATTTCATTGTTATTGTTTTATTTATGAGGAGTTTGGGTTTAATATAGCACATTTTATTTTAATATAGTTGAAATTCTAGATTTTTAGCGCATGTGGAATTAAGTTTTTATATAGCTTTAGGTGGATTTTCTTCTAACTGTGTATAGTCAGTTATGCCAGTGTCGTTTATTAAAGAAGGCATTCTTTTTCTACTATATTAAATAGCCTACTTTATCTTATATTGAACTCCTACATATATGTGGGAATTCAATATTTATTACTAGACTTTTGTTTCTCAGTTCCCTTGTCTATTTCTGTTCCAATTCCATACTATTTTGATTATAGTAATTTTATAGTAAGCTTTATTATCTGGTAAAGCAATGTGTTCTTTTTCAAAAAACTTTTGGTATTTACAAACATTAATTTTTCTATAGGGCCTTTAACATAATTTCTTTCCACTTGCAAACAAAACCAAACAAAACCCAACTGGGGTCTTGGTTGGAAGTGCATTAAATTTATTAGGTCTTATATATAAAGATCACATCTTGACCTTAAGTTTATTTCTAGATATTTTATGTATGTATTTAATTTGTCATTAATTTGAAATAGGCTTTACATTTTTCAATTCTGATAGTATATTACAGGTATAGAAAAAGCTGTTGACTTGGTAATTGATAAAACATCCAGCTGTTTTATCTAATTCTCTTACTATAACAAAGTTGTCTTTTAGAAAATTCTCTTGAATTTTGTAGTTCCAAAAACTCTAAATGAAATGCTTTTTTCCCCCTCTTGTTTGTACCAAGTGTATCAGACTGATGTTTACTCAGAAGCCATTCTCTACCTTCTTGTCTACCTCCATGTAAATACTGGAAAAGCCAAATACTCATTTCATCTACTGGAGGAATTTGAGAAAGGTGTTTTAAATTTTATTGGAAAGTTATCAGTCTTTGTATATTCTTGGTTTTCTTTCAACTCTTTTTTTTAATGTTGAAATATAATATAAAGCATAGGCATCATAACAAGCCACCCCTAAATCCTTCAGTATTTATCTTTTTTTTAAAGGAACTTTTCATCATGTAGTAAAAATAACATTACACTTAAAATTAATCCTAATTTCTTAATATCGACTAATTACTCATTCTATATTCAGATATCACACTTGTCTCTAACATGTCCATGCTAGTTTGCTCGAACCAGGACCCAATCCAGGACTATGCATTGCATTTAATTGAATTATCCCTTACATCTTTTAAATGTAGAACAGTTTCTTTTTTCATGCTACTCTTTTGCTGAAGAGTTTGGGCCAGTTTTCCTTTAGAATATCCTACCTTCTGGATTCCGTTTTCTCTTGGTGGTGTTTTAGCTTGTTTTTTTTTTCCTTCCATGCATTTTATTCATTCATTCATTCATTCATTCATTTATCTATCTATCTATCTATTTATTTATTTATATATTTTTTACAGTAGAAAAGCTTTATTAGAAGGGAAAGTACACTTCCAGACGTTGAAGTGGGCCTGAGCAAGAGAGGTGTGGCTCAAAAGGCCTTTCTTCTATGTATTTTAAGTTAATTAGATTAGATCAAAGAATTGATTAGATTCATATTAAATACCTTTGAGGATTATATTACAGATGGTATTATAATATCAATTTGTTCTACCATTAATGATACCAAAATTGGTGGAGTAAAGTGATTTTTATCTTTCTCGTGAAGTTAAATTTGTCACATTAGTGACTACAAAGCCCTCTGTAATGTTACTTGGTACCATACCAATATGCCTGAAAATTTGAGTGACAATCTAAAATTCTATACCCAGCCAAACTTTTCCTTTAGAGTTTTTGAAGACATTTCTCCATTTTTTTCTTCTATTGCCAGCAGTCCCCAACCTTTTTGCCACCAGGGACCGACCGGTGGTCCTATGAGATTCTAATGCCTGATGATCTGAGGTGGAGCTGAGGCAGTGATGCTAGTAGCACTGGAGAGCGGCTGCAAATACAGATAAAGCTTCGCTTGCTCACCCACTGCTCAACTCCTGCTGTACGGCCTGGGGTGGAAGAGGGGCGGTTGCAGACCCCTGTTCTATCCTGTCGAGACTTAATTTTCACTTTAAAATTCATTTATATATGTGAATGCCAGACATAATTTCTTTGTTTTGACTTATTACACTTAAAACTTTTTTGTCAATACGATTTTAAAATTATAAAATAGTTTAAATATTTTTAACTTTTAAAATTGTGAAATGTCTAAACATGTATACAGTGAACACCCATATATTCACCTCACAGTTTTATTGAATCTTCACATTTTATAGTACTTGCAGGAAATCTGCCCCCCTCCCCGCCCTGGCCAAAAAAAAGTAATAAAACATTAGAGATAGAGAGCTAAATAGTATCATCTCTCCATCTGTCCTCAGAGATACTCATCTGAATTTGGTGTGGAATCATTCCTGTGCATGTTTTCATATTGTCATTATATATACACACAGACATTCATATGTAGCACTGTTTTGCTGGTTTTCAAGGTTTATGTAAAGTTACCACACTAAACATGCTGTGTCTTGCCTTTTACTTAAAATGTTTTTGCTATTTCTAGTCTGATACATGAGTTCTAGTTCACTCATTTTACCTGCTGTAGAATATTCCACAGTATGATTGAGCCAGAATTTTATTAATCCATTTGCTTGTTGTTGACATTAAATGTGTTTCAGGAACATTGCTGTATATTTTTTGCCATTTTTAGTTAACCATTAATGTTGTATAATAGTATGTTTAAGGTTAATGGACTTTTCTGATTTTGCAAAAATTATGTAGAACTTGTGATATAGAAACAGTTTTGGGGGCCATCCAGACTGAAATGAAGGGAGGCCTTAAAGGTGTGACCACCTGAATTTGGGGCAAAAAGCCTGAATGTTGTTAGAATGGCTTTGGGAGATTGTTTCATCTTTTCTTTATTAGTCATTCTCAGAAGATGAGAAAAATACTTTTGAAAAGTATTTCATATGAAATAGTGGATGACTTTCTGTGTTTGACAAAATATTTACTATCTTCATCTGTGTTTTCGCTGTTTCAGACAGAATATTGTTGCGGGATATAAAAGCTCTTACCCTCCACTATGACCGCTATACCACCTCCCGTAGGCTGGATCCTGTCCCACAGTTGAAATGTGTTGGAGGCACAGCAGGATGTGATTCTTATACCCCAAAAGTCATTCAGTGTCAGAACAAAGGCTGGGATGGTTATGATGTACAGGTAATATTCATTATGTTGGTGACAGTCTAAATGGGATTTTTATTCAATAAAGTGTTTATTGGGGCATTTTTCATTGTTTTGAGGAAGCATATATAGAAAATCTCAGGTTAACCTAAAACATAGAAATATATATCAGTTATTCATTCTCTGGAAGAAACATCCTCCAAAAGAAACGATCTGCTTTTAAGGCCTGGAAATATTCATTGTAATTTTTATACTATAGCTTGTTTCTAAGACAGTAGTAAATTTTCATAACTTTTCATATGCTTGGGGAAAGGGGCATTAGAGGATTTCTAGTTGTCTTTTTTCTGCCATTCCTCAAAGCTTTAATACCAACGGGAAAGAAGCCAGTCGCTTAGGACCACATATTATATGATTCCATTTACATGAAATATCCAGAATAGGGAAATCCATAGATACAGATTGGTGGTTGCCTAGAGCTAGGAGATTTGGGGGAATATAGAGAGCGACTGCTAATGGATACGAGATTTCTTTTAGGCGCAATGAAATGATCCTAAAATTGTGGTAATGGTCGCACAATTCTGTGAATATATTAAAAACCATTGAAATGGGTGAATTTATGGTATATGAATTATATCTCAAAGCTGTTATAAAAATTAAAATAGCATATTTGAAATTGGAGAGAAGAAGAAATTTGTCTTCTGCAGAAAAACTTACAGAAAAACAATAGAACCAATCAAGTCTACTTTGGCTTGTGTCTCTTTAAATGCTGTTAAAGAAGCATATTACCTATTCAGCTCAGACGATAGTTACAGAATTTAAACTAAGCCTAGGCTTTTTTTTTTAAGGTGGAAAGTTTGAGGCCAGCATCAATTCTTTTTGCAGTTTTTGAAATATCTTATTAAAAATCTTAAGAGAATTACTTATAGGATTGGACCCTGGAAAAGTTAATCAATGGTTTTTAAAAATTTGTGTGGAAAGTTTTTCTCAGAAGATTATATGATGTCTCTGATGCTATATATAGCAATCAGGTCTTCATATATGATGCTGGTATTTGAGCCTTAACAATTTAAAAACCTCTATTTTTAAAGGAAACATCTTGGAAAACAGTGGTAGAAAGTTGACATATAGAAAATTTGCTTAAAATTTATACATTAGGGAGTACTTAATATGTACAAAATAATTTCTTACATCTATATGTAAACAATAAGGAATAGTAATAAAATGAACACTCCATGTACCCACCACGTAGCTTAAGAAGTCGAACATTAATGTTACCAAGATCTTCGAGGCCCCTAGCTTGCCCTCCTCCCAGCACAGAAATACTCATTGTCCTGAATTTTGTTATCAGTTTTGCTGGTTTATGACAGCTGGGTAGTCCAAATGATACATATTAAGTGAAAAAAAAATCTTTTGGTTCTAATAACCTATTTCTACTTTTCTTCACAGTGGGAATGTAAGACTGATTTAGATGTTGCGTACAAATTTGGAAAAACTGTGGTGAGCTGTGAAGGCTATGAATCCTCTGAAGATCAGTATGTACTAAGAGGTTCCTGTGGCTTGGAATATGACTTAGATTACACAGACGTTGGCCTGAAGAAATTGAGAGAGTCTGGAAAAAACCATGGCTTTAACTCTTTCTCTAATTATTATAATAAGTTTTATTCCTCAAATTCTGGTGGCATCAGTGGATTGATTACCATTGTGGTGCTACTTGCTATTGCATTTGGAGTTTATAAGTTGTTCCTTAGTGATGGTCAAGATTCTCCTCCACCATATTCTGAGTATCCTCCATATTCTCATCGTTATCAGAGATTCACCAACTCAGCAGGACCTCCCCCAGGCTTTAAGTCAGAGTTCACAGGTACGTTTGCCTAGGCAGTGGCAACAGGTAGGGTAGATAAGAGGAATGAATACCGTGCGGTTTCTGAAATAGAAAATGGTTGCATTGGAAAACCAAAGCAGATTTGTCTTCTCATTTTATTTTTTACTTTCAACTTCTTTTATCTTTTCTGTTCTGTTTCTCCGTAAGGAGAGTTGTGATTACTATTTTAAGGATGCATGATTAAATTGTAAATAATCTAAATCAGAAAAACATGATTAGATTTGGTAATAGACATTTACTTTGTACTCTTTCTCACACCATACACAAAAATTTATTTAGTAAGTATTATAGATTTCAACATAAAAGGTAAAACAATTAAGTTTCTAGATAAAAATGTAGGAAAATATTTGTCATGGCATTGGGATAGGCAAAAATTTCTTAGAACACACAAGGTACCAGACATAAAAGAGGGATAAATTAGTCTTTATTTAAATTAAGAACATCTAGTCTTCAAAAGACAACCTTGAGAGAGTGAAAAGGCAAGCTACAGATTTGGAAAAAATATCCAACATGTAGCTAATAAAGTATGTGTATCTAGAACATATAAAGAACTCCCACAAATCTGAGAAAAGACAGACAACTGAATTTTAAAAATGGACAGAGATCTTGAACAGCTATTTTATAATAAAAGAAGATATCCAGATATCCAATAAAAATATGAAAAGGTGCTCAGCATAATTAGTCTTGAGGAAAATGAAGATTAAAACAATGCTGAATTCATTTACCAGCATATAACCACTGTAATGGCTAACATTAAAAAGAGTACTAAGTAATAGCAAGGTGTAGTCAACTGGAACTTGTTGGTAGGAGTTAAAATGGTAAAATGCTTTGGAAACTGTCAATACCTACTAAACAAATGCCTGCCCTATGGCCCAACAGTTCTATTCTTTGATACACATCTAAGAGAAATACATGCATATGTACATTAAAAAAACATGCACAAGAATGTTCATAGCAGTTTTCTTCACAATAGCCAAAAACTGGCAATACAATGTCCCTAAACATTAGAATGAGACAAATTGTGATTTCACACAATGGAATACCATACATCAGTTAAAAAACCCCAAAACCCAAAATATACAATAGTGGTGTTGATTCTCATAGACATAAAAGGGTACCTACTGTGTGATTCTGTAGAGTTCAGGGATGGATAAAACTAAAATATGGTGAGAGAAATCAGAGTAATGCTTACCTCTGATGTGGGTGAGTATTTGGGAATTGTCATGAGGGAGCTTCCAGGTGCTAGAAATGTTTTATCGATGTGTGTAGTTACATGCGTGTGTACATAGATACACATTTATTTTGCTGTACATGTAAGGTTAGCACACTTTCCTTTCTGTATATTATACGTAAATTTTATAAAACTTCCTCTGAGAAGAAGATACTTTTTTGGTCCCTTTAAGACCTGACTTCTCAAATGATACAAATATCTGGCTGCCTCCACTTGGATTCTTCCATTAGACACTCAAGTATAGCTATCACCTGAAGCTTTTAGAGATGTTCACAATGCAGAAAGTAACTCTGACAAGTGGGAATGTCACCTACTAGCTGATCTTAAGGAGCAAATGTGCCCTTTTAGGAAGATCCTGCAATCATAAAATATATCCCTCTTGTTTTATGTCTGTGGGAAAAGTGCTACTTAGTTAGATTTTTTGAATACAACTTGTTTATAAGTTGAGAACTGAGTATTCTTAAATAGTACAGATGAAATAATTGAAATGTCATATTATCTCTGGTTTTGTAGGCTGTTTTGTTTAAATGAGGATACATAATAAATCATTTTTATTTCTAGGACCGTATGGTGCAACTTCTGGTTTTGGCAGTGCTTTCACAGGACAACAAGGATATGAAAGTTCAGGACCAGGATTCTGGACTGGCTTGGGAACTGGAGGAATATTAGGATATTTGTTTGGCAGCAATAGGTAGGCTTTGCATTTATCTCACTTGGTCTTTAATTCAACTTTTCTTCAGAGTTCTTTGTTTTGTTTACAATTTGACTGGATTTGCTAAGGAAAATAAATTACAGTGACATTACCCTATTAGATTCTCTGGGAATGAAGAAGGTATACACTTTATGTGCTTTGATCAATATTGTGTATGTTATTTTCTTTTATTGCGTTTCCTCCTGTGTCATCCTTATAGATAATATGAGATAGGAAAAAGACTGCTTATTTGATATATGAGAAAATAAGAAGGCAAGAAAGAATACAACCTTTGGAGAATGGTTAGTTTTCTTTGGTAGGAGAATGATAGAAGCAAGGCTAGAAAGACTTAGAGCCAGATTTTGGAATATCTTCAATATTATTGGTAGTTTAATTTAGATTTTATTTGAGTGCAAATACAGAAAAAGACTTTTGTCCTTATCCCTATCTTTTCCTGTGGCAATGACCATAACAATATCAGAAATATAAGATAGTATTTATTTCATGTTAACTCTAATATACTAGAATATTAAGGAAAAACATTTGATAAGGACTTTTTCTTCTTAATAATTTTGGAATAGGAAGATATTTAAAAATTAAAGGCACAAGAAAAATACTTGACACACTTATGTCTTTATAGAGCAGCAACACCCTTTTCAGACTCATGGCACTACCCATCTTATTCCTCATACTCCAGCATGTGGAACTCACCGCTTCGTGGAGGCTCAGCTAGCTATTCGGCATGTTCAAGCTCAGAGACAAGAACAAGAACGGCATCAGGTAAGAGCAAAAATACAAAAGTTTCTATTACATAGCAGTAAAATATAGAAGTAGTTCTGGAACTTGAGAAGATGATTATATATTTAGCAATTGTGGTTTTATTTGGTATTCTCATAAGAAATATTAATAGCAGAAATAATGAGATTAAAATATAATTTGAAATTATTATTTTATCTCTCCTCTGAATATTCTTTAAAAAAATATACAACTTGTTTGGTTTATACTTATTTCTACCACTAACCAAGGTTTTAATTAAAACTTTCCTGGATTTTTCTATGTATGTTTAATTCTATAATACCTAGGGATCCCTTAAGTTTTCAAATAGATTTTTCTAGGTAGAAGTTTGAACTTTTTAAATTCAGTAAAACTCTATAAAAAGTGTATTGAGCCATACTTTAAGTAATTGTCAAAAATTTGATTATAATGTTTATTGTAGTTGTTAAGAGGACATTTTGCAAAACACAAAGAAATGATATTAAAAAACAACAATTTGGAGTTAAACATCTAGCCAATTAGCAAGGAATGGGAGGTAGTGGGTAATGAGACAGTAATATACTGCTATGGACTGAGTTTGTCTTCAGCAGGGGGAAATTATAGAATAATGATTAATTCTTAAAATGGATAGAATATACTTACATGTTTTGAAATGTAAGTGTGAATATAAATTGATACAACTACTTTGAAAAACTGTTTGGTATTACCTACTAAAATTGAACATAAACATACCCAAGACACAGCAGTTTCACTCTCAGATGTATAGCAATGGAAATGCATATGGTTCTACACCAAAAGGTAAGTAGAAGAGTGTTCATAGCATCCCTATTCATAATAGCCTCCAACAGGAATATCCATCAGCAGTAGATGTGTGAGTAAATTGAGTTATATTTATGCTGTGGAATACTACACAACAGTGAGAGTAAGTAAACAGTTATGTGCAATAATGTGCATAGGTCCACCAATAAACACCAAACAAAAGAATATATACAATATAACTACAGCATTTATATTTTATAAATATACATGTTTAAAAATAAGTAAAACTAATCTGTGGTGGTATATGCTAAGATAGCGGTTACTTTTGGGGAGAAAAGGTGAGGTGTAGTGATTGAGAGAATATATAAAACTATAACTTACATAGGGCACAACATGACAAATGAAAATTCATTCTCAGTGGAAACAAAAATTGTAAAAAACCATAAATATTAACTAGAAATATATGGGACTTACATAAAGAAAATCATGAAACTACCAAATAACCTAAAGAAAAACCTGAAAAAAAAAAACTTTCCAGTTGGGAACACTGTCATTTTGTAACCTTTATGTTAGGACGTGCACCTGTGTGTGCCTTTGAAAGTTGATAACTCTTCCTCAGGTTACTTGTGTTTACTGTTGGAGTTGTGAGAGGTGATAGGACATGACTTAGGCTCCACTGGCCTCCCTGCTTTTTTTTGGCTTAGACTTTGCTCGTTGCCTGTACCACACTGGTGCCACCATAGAACACATCTTTGGTTTCCTCACTGACAGTTATTTGCTTCAAGGATATGTGAGTTTAGTAGACTTGATGGTTGGATGATGGGTAAGGGCTGTTGTGGGGAAGCAATACACTGTGTCCTGCATAGCCCAGTTCCACCAAGGTGCTCATTCTCTCTTTCCCTCATGTTTCTCTCATTCATTTGCTAACAATAAAATGTATTACCATTATAATTTTATAAACAATTCTAGTGCATTTTTAAAAACTAATATAAATTTTACTCTTTTCATTTAGGATATGGTGGTACCAGAAGACGATAAGAAAGCAAAAAGTTGAAGTCAAACATCGAATGCAAATTTTCTGATTTTTCATTACTTTCTCTTAAAAAAAAAGTGCTACCTGCTGACAGCTGGGGGAAAGTCAAAAGTTCTGTGGTGTTTTGTCCTGTATAGATTTTTGTATTCTATTATTGGAGACTAATAAGAGTTGATAATATGACAAAATGCTTATGTGGAAAATTGTATCTTAGTGTAACATGCAGATGTTTATTACAGTTTTTGAAAGTGATAATTACTATAGAATGCTGAAAATGTGTTAATTTCTAAAACCCGTGATGCCATGAAAAGCATTAAGAATGACCAATAGACACTGAGTACAGAAAATTTCGATCTGATTTTAGTTGATGAGCTATTATCTCATAGAAACAATAATAATCTATTTGGTATTTGGTGTTTGCTGTTCTTCAAACATTTAAGAATTAGCTTTGGACTACTAATTAAACTAACCTGTGGGTTTTGATCACTTTTGAACTCAGGAGCTTTGAATCCTTCAGTGGTACTGGGGTGCTAGAAGAGGAAATTACCTTTTTACGGAAAAGGTAGAAAAAATAAATATCTAGAAAGTCGTTGTGAATGATTGTGTGCTGACAAAAATTCTTGAAATCCTCATATACATTTCTTAAGAGGTAAATTCAGATGCTTCATCAAAGGTCTTTTAATAGCAAAAGCATGCAGTTCTCTGGAATCTCAAATATTGTAGCAGTCTTTTTCAGTCTTGCATTAAAATGATGGAAAAAAAAACCCAAGAGATTTTATTCTTATTCTTTCTACACACTTTGACACAAATTGATGTTACTTTTTAACTTTTTTTCCCAAAGGAAAAGGAATTTATGCAGAAATTCTGTTTCCCTAAACAATAATTACCCATGGTAATCTTGCCTCAGCTACCAGTCATTTGGTAAATGTTTTCAAAAAAATAATTTAGAAATGATGTGGGAGGAAGCCTCTGCTAAAAAAATTTCTTTTTAAAAAGAATAATTAAATCTCCAAGCCTCCTAATCTTCAAAGGTTGTATAATCTGTTTTAGTTAAGCGCTATAATCCAAGGGCCTCATTTTTACCTTTTAGGAATCATTGAAAAACAAACTTTTATTTATATTTAAAAATGTGATTTAGGGAGTAGTCAAAAGGGTACTGTGAATAGAACTATCCCTCTTCAGTAAAACTTGTAGACGTTTTAATTTATGTCACAGAAGAAACATATTTTTCCTTAGGTTTGTTGCACTAAATCCTTACCCCATTTCTCCTTAGTAAAAAGATATGGAATGAAAGAAAATCAGTTTATTGCCTTTCCCCTATTTGCTTATTTTGGGTTTTATTTATTTATTTTTATTACAGGAGTTGATAATCTTGCATTGAGTATGTTTTACATGGAAAGCAAAGTAAAAATGTTAATTTAAAACTGTAGATTGGGCTGATTATATTGATCTGCATATTAAATTTGATGTTCTTAAAACAGTATGCTCAGATTTCTATTTTTGAACACATTATTGCAGGTCATTGGAATTATGCAAAATTAATGAGAATGTAAAGTCGATTAAATTGGCAGCTTTCAGACTGCTCAGGAATCCTGGGTGTTCTTTGAGGCTCTTTCAGAGGCTACTTGGAGGGAAGGGAGGAAAAGAAGCTGAATGTGTAGGACTTAAGACCTACTTACCCCACTCCCACTACAGTGTTCCTTCTTTATCTGTTGTATGTTTACATTTCTTATTTATGGAAATGATTCTGAGGTATCGCCTCCAAAATATTAGACTTAGAGAATAAAAGACAGTGGAACTGGGTCCCATTAGGAAGTCGATGACCCACAATAGGGATTGGTACCTAAGGAAAGTGGGTTACTTCGACTGGGAGTTTGGTGTGCCTTGTTGAGAGAGAACATAAAAAGGAGAAAGAGGTGAAAGAAGCTAAAAACCAGCTTTACAGTTTTACTTACATGAGGGTTCAATAGAAATCTCTTACATTCTGACGCCTATCCTCCAAGACTGGCTTAAATTTATCTATTGCTTTTCCTTAAACGATGTACACACTTTTACTATTTACTTAGTACATTACATTGTAATTATCTTTTTAAGTAAATCTTTTTTACTATGCTGAGCTTCTTAGGGAAAAGGGTCAAATATTACTTCTTCCTGCCCTGAAGTTCTCAAACTTGAAGGAGCATCAGAATCACTTGAAGGGCTTTGAATACCCATTGCTTGGCACTACCCCAGAGTTTCTGATTTAGTAGGATTTAGTGGCCAGTATTATGTGTCAGCTTGGCTAGGTTATAGTCCCTAGTTATTCAATCGAATACTATTGTAAGTATTGCTGTGAAGGTATTTTGTTGATGTGATTAACAGGTACAGTCAGTTTACTTAAAGGAGATTATCCTTGATGATTTGGGGTACGCCTGATCCAATCAGTTAAAAGGCCTGGGGAACAGAACTAAGGTTTACTGGAAGAAGAAAAATTCTGCCCATGGACGGTAGCTTCAACTGAAGAGTTAGCACTTGCCCTTGATGGCCTACCCTATGAATTTGGACTTGCTTAGCTAGCCCCCACAATTGTGTAAGCCAGTTCCTTCCAATAAATCCCTCCATATATATCTGCTGCTGGTTCTGTTTCTCTGGTTGAACTCTGTTACAGTTTTTGGTATCAGAAGTGATTCTAAAGAAATAGAATCTTGATGAGCTTTTTGAATTGGTTCTTGGTTTTCTAGAATATGTTCTTCGATCTGATTAAATTGGAAGGCACTTTTGACTCTTAATTCAATGGTAAAGGGAATGAAGGTTATTCATAGACTCAGCAACAGGTTTTCACTCAACAGAAATTGATCTGGGTATAGCCACTGCCGAGTGCCTAGTCTTTGACAGCAGAGATTAACACTGAGCTCTGGTTATGGTTCCATTCCCTGAGGGAACCAGGGAATTGGTCCCCCTGATTACATTAAACCACTTCTATTATGGTTTATTGTCATGAAGATAGACATTTACTCTAGGTTTGGATTTGTCCTCACTTGAAATGCTTCTTGTAAAATACACAATATGTGGGCTTACAGAATGCCTTATTAAGCATTACAGTATCGTGCATTACATTATGTCTAAGAAACTCAGTTCTTAGTGAATGAAGTACAGCAATGAACTATCCCCACGTATTTTATAGGGACCTCTGGTTTTCCCCTGGGCCCAGGAACAGTAAATCTTCATGGTTTGGTGAGCTTCCGATGCCTTCAGGAAGATGTCTTCACATTTTGTTCAGTATCGTTAATTTCCCTGTGTAATAGAACTGGTTCAAATCATCTAGTCCTCAATTACTTGAAAGTGGAATTCTCCTAATTTACATATTTGAAGATAGATCTGTCTTTTGCCCAAGGTAGACATCCAAAACATCTTCAATCAGTTCTTTAGTTTTTAGGTCTATCATCTGGTCATCATTCTGGGTTTGGTAATTATCTTTTTATCCCTAGCACAATCTTTATTTTCTTATAACACTAGAGGGAAAAAGACATTTTTTTCTCCTTACATTAAAACATTCAGGATTATGAATATTAAATTATTTAGATTAAATTACATTTATTTAAATTATATAGTTAAGCTGATTTGCAATTATGCGTATTTTAATAATTTTAAGTTATAATTATACATATTCCATAATTAAAAATAAAAGTAATACAAGTTCTTTGTAAAACATCTAAATAGTTTAGAAAGATATAAAGAGAAAAACAAAAGTCTATCTGCACTACTTATGGCCATTCCTCTGCTCCCCTCAATGTGGTCTCTCTACCTAGAAGTAATCTCTTCTGTTTTGGCAGTTGTACTAGAAATATCATGTCTAGCAATTTTTTTCACAAAGAATAGATTTGTTCTTTTAATAGCTGCATCACGTTCCATCACATGGATATAGCATAATCTGCCTATTTATTTACTGATGTTTGCCATGTTTTAAAATTTCCTATTTTCAACAATGCAGTAATGAACATCCAAAGATGTCTTTAGTACATGTGTTTATGTCACTCTACAAAGAGGATGGAACCCCACCCAAGCAATAGAGTCACACTCTATTAGTTTAGATCTTTAATATATGTATTTAGATTTGTAGGATATATTTTAAGAGTGATAAGATCCATGCTTAAATGTGGCACCTGGAATGAAATTAGGATGTGGATATAGGAGGAGCTGCCATTTAAACATGGTCTTCCATTTTTCTACGTGGGTGGAAACAGCCCTTGAGGCAGATCTTTGTGGCTCTTCTTAACTAGACGGTAAGTAGCCATCCACTGCTCTTGGGAAGTATATAACAGGACATTTAAAACTGGCTTGATGAACACCGGTTCTGGTTCTTTTAATACTTTTTAATGTGTAGAAATCAAAGGTTGCTTAAGATGAACTAAGTAATTTTCTTGGAGACCAAGATGGATATTGGAAGACAATGTATCAACATCTTTCTCTTGGAGTATCTCATGAATAGTACCTTTTGGATTAGAGAGAGCACTTACTGAGGGAGGGCAGGATGAGTTTAGACTTGGGATTATTACCAGATTCTATGATCTTAAGGGAAATCGTTCCGATTTATAACGCTTGTGGCTGTCTGGAACTGGAATTGCTGCAGATCTTACCACAGAGAAATGAGTGTGCTTTGGAAAGAATGGCTGATGGTGTGGGTCTCAAACCAGGGAGCTATAATCTGGGAAGTCTAGGAGGAAGGTACCACTATGACCTGCACAAGAAAGAATGGGGACTGAAAGGAACGGCGAAAATACATCAAGACCAGTTTTCGGCATGTGGCAAGAACAGCGATAGCTGAAAATTTGGTCTCTGGTGGATGCATCAGATCTTCAAATCGCTTTCCAGAAGGCATTTAAAGAATATGTTCAGTTACTCTGGACAATGTCCCTGGGGTTCTTGGATAGTGGGGGTAAGAAGTGAGGTTCCTTGAGAGGTAGTATACCTCCAACTAATCTAAAATATTGGGGTTCTGGCCCAGTTTAATTAGAAAAATAGATGCAATCATATTTGTTCCTCAAGCTGATTAAATCATACTGGTTATACCAGTACAAAGTTCAGTGGATACATTAGTTCCTTGATGAGGATGCATTATTATTGCAGTCTTTTTTGGCAGCTACATCTCTCTAATACTTCACATTAAGCTTTGGAAGATGACTTAAAAAAAATGCCACTCTGTAGCCTGGAAGTTTGCCACCATCTTGCATTTGTACAATGGACTAAAAAAAAAAGCAACCAAAAATCTAAATTCGAGAATGTCCAGCTATATTCATTAAACTTCATCATCATTTATGGATGACGAGAAAAGATTTGAGTTTGTTGATATCACTAGAAATACTACTAATTCTTATACCTACAATTATCATGGTACTTTAACCATTGAGGATTCTTGCTTTCTTGAAAATGATGGATAACTTTGAAGAGCAATGTCAGATTTTATTTTATCTAATATAAAATTTCTCATGATATGTTCTAATAAAAAATTGCTATAAAATAGCCTGTCATGGCACAGAGAACCCAAAACTTTAAGGTATGTATTTCTTTGCAACATTGGTTGCCACTTCTAGCTTTTTCTAAATTAATTTTTTCTTTCATCACTAGAGGGCAGTAATGCTTCACTATACAAAATGGGTAGGGAACTCTCGTTTTTTACTTTTATTACTTAGTGGGTTGTATATGCTGTTGTAGACCTACTAGATAGATTATTTTTTCCAAGACTTGCCAGAATTTAAGGTTTGCTTATATTAGAGTTATTTACGCAAGATGTTTCTGACATACTGTTAGAACCAATGTGGTCTGCTGTCACCATTCTCACATTTTTAGTCATATAAGACTTAATTCTTTTCTATACATAAAAATATATCCAGATTCTCATCTTTGAGTTCTCATCTTTTCTACCGTTGCCACTCAGATTGAAGCCACCACACCATCATCTGTCTGTCACCTTAGGTCTACTCTGACTACCTACATGATGGTAGGTTAGGATGGGCTGGGTTATTCTGCATAACAAACTCTCGAAATTTCGCTAACTTAATCAACAAGTAGCTCACGCAAAATGTCTTACACACATTGTCTGGGGCTTCTGCTCATCACAGTTACTCAGGGTTTCTGGCTGATCTGAAGCCTCCTTTTGGCATGTTCTGCAGTTGCTGCAGCAGAAGAAGGCATGTGGGGAATTGTGCACTACTCAAAGCTTCTGTCTGGAAATGATATGTGTTATTTCTGCTCTTCACTGGCCAAAGTAAGTCAGATGACTATTCCTAACTTTAATATGGTAGAGAAGTACATTCTTAGGTTGGGCCTGCAAATGGAAAACCAAATATGTTAGGTGAAACCAAACTACTATTTAAAATATAACTCCCTATTGTTAAAATGGACAGCTGAAACTTACTGGATTTTGTTAACCAATGTCACCATAAAAAAATTAATTAATTAAAAAAAAAAAAAGGGCTCCCATGGTACTCAGCTCTATATCCATCCTAACACTGAACACCCTGTACTTCTTTGGCTAATTTTCCTGTCCCTCTCACCAGATTGTGAACTCATCCCTGATTTTATTCTCAGACACAAAGAGGATGCTAAGTAAATGTTGAATAAATGAATGAAAGTAGTCAAAAAATATATATAACTTCCCATTTCTGCCCTAGGACTTTGCATCTTCCTTACTCTTGCATGTGTTCCCATAGCACTTATTATCTTCCAACATCTAATTTATTATTTTTTCTACCTCTTCTTAACAGAATATAAAACCCACAAGGGCAGGGATATTTATCTATATTGTTCTATACTATATCCACACTGCTCAGAATACTGTCATAGTAGGCATTCAATGAGTACATAATGAATGAATGAATGAATGATTAAGCAGTTGATCATATGCCAGTTTTGTTCTTCTGCAACAGCACATCATATATGCTTTGGCAACCAGGGAAGGGGCAATGGCACGAATTAGACAAATTACTTTCTATGATTATTCAAAACTATAGTTAGGGAAGTCTTTGAAAGTAGGGTGTCTAACTGGGAAGATGAACTTTTCTTTTGAACCTGGGAGCTCCTTAAGCATCAGTAAACTGATAATATTGTTTATTATTTTTACAGTTGGATTCACAAATATAGTGGTAAACAATCACTTATTTTAAATATATTCTGTTATGGGCCTTGCAGAGGCAGATGGACTATCATCCAAAGTTTGATTTGGGTGTCGAAACCAATGATGCCTTACATGCAAAAGAGAGTCTAAAATTAATATTTTCATAATTGAGGTCTCTTGGGAGAGGAGGGCAGACCTCTCAAACAGATTTGAAATGGATTTTGATTGCGATTAGGAAGTAGAGCTGGGGTGAGAACTCTCTTTGGTGCTGGGGGTGGGGCACTCAGACTTTTATCAGCTTGTCCAGATGCGGGGCACACGGGAAAGAAGAAGGGGTGAAGCTTTAAAGTTGTTCTCCTTGACTGCCTTTGAACCGAAACATCAGCTCTTCCTGGGTCTACTAGTCTTGGGACTAGAACTATACCATTGGATCTCATGGGTTTCCAGCTTGTCAGCTCACTCTGTAGATCTTAATTGGGACTTGCCAGCCTCCGTTCCAACACTACCTTCCAGAAATAATAATGTGAAGCTTGAAAAAAATTGTTTTATCTCCTTGCTTTTCTTTCCTGCTTCATCCTGTATGTAAGCTTGGGCATGCAAGGGAAGAATAGTCTAGGAATGGAGAGGTTTGATGGTTACTTTGATTTCAAAGAATTTACAGAAACCTCTTTTTCTTAGGAGGAAAGAATACAGGGTGCATGTTTGTGTGTGTTTATGTTCAAATTAAGACAAAGCTCCATTGGAACAAGTATTAGGATCTTAAGTGGCCATATTTCCTCAAATTAATGTGTACTTGTTCAAGAGCATCAGAAACACTCATTAAAATTTTGAGTTCTAATAGGACAAGCCATTAGAAAATAGGATATCTCTTTTGTCTTAAAAAAAATCTGAACATTGCAAAGTATGAATTTCGATCTCCATTTGTGAAAGTAGCTTCCATCAGTATTTAAATAATTATCCTGTAAATTTCTTATCCTATACTAGTTTTGGCCCATCTGATAATCCACTACCTACACTGACCCAGCCCACTATGTACTACATGTGTCCGGCCTCTTGGGAATGGTCCACTTTCATGGGACTGTCTTGCCTGTCTCTCCCACCTTCCATCATTCCTGTTTCCCTCACTTCTCTCTTATTCCTGCCTGGAGCTACTCTTTCTCTTTCTTCATTCATACTATTATGGGGTAGGTCCGGGGGAGTTTAGATGATTGGGGTTGGTAGTATAGCACGGGAGGTAGCAGTGAGAGGCAGAGGAAAGATGGAATAGTAAACTTTTCTCGCGGTACCTCTCCTTCCACTTCTAACCACTGCTGTTAAGTACTGGTTCTAGGGTGAGGGGGTCACATCTCTTTTCTTTCTCTCAATCTTTTCTCTGAGTCCTTAATTTGCCCTTTTATCATGTCTCCCTTTGGGGTAATGATATGCTCTCAAAACTATAGTTGTAGGAGGGAATGAGGAATTAGAAAGGAGATAGCAGGACCTATCCAGAAGTCATCACCAGTACTCACAAATCATGCCCCAGGCCAGGTATAGAACTGGTTTCCAAGTCTAGTCTGGTCAGGAGGTCAGATGTCCAAAGTCAATGGCTTGTTATTTTCAAACTTTAGGTCAAGGGTTTTGTTTTTCCCTGTTATGATGAAGAGAAAGAGATGGACTTATACTAACAAATCAGCAGATCATGATGCTGTGCATAACCCATAGTTAATCTTAACTAAAAAAAATACCTCTTTTGGAAGTGTGTCTCAGATGGACTTACACTGACAGATCAGCAGATAATGATGCTGTGCATAACCCATAGCCAATCTTAACTAATAAAAAAATACCTCTTTTGGAAGTGTGTCTCAAATGTGACTTTTCTAAAATATGTTGTAGAGGAAACAGGGTTGAGAATATCTGCCCTAATTTACACTATATACACCTTATTAAGTACATTCTTAGTCTAATTTCCTCCCCATCCCAGTTGAATATTTTCTTGGTAGTAATATCACTTATGTTGGAAATTTGGTGGAAGGGAATAAGCAGTAAACATCTGGACTAGTTCTCTTTTCTGTGTCAGACATCTGTAGAGACCAAAACAGGGAAGTCAGCCTCAGTGCTAAGTTTTAAATTTTCTTGTGAAAATAATTTTAAAATTTATTACAAAATATATTAAATATGAGGAAAGTATGGAGAAGAGTATATTAGATATCCTTGTATCTACTACCCAGGTTTATAAAATTTTAAAGTTTTGTTATATCTCAGATCTTTCTCACTACATATTATAGTATCTATTATAGGTATTATCTATATACTTATGTTATCTATTATTTATATAATAGACATGTATATAATATCTATATCTGTATAATACCTATATCTAATAGATATCTATTTATATAATAATCACCTAAAATAGATAATTACAATATAAGGATATATTATTTGTATTATATATAATAATCTAGATATACACATTCATTAGATCAAGCTTGTTAGTTACATTTTTATTTTTCAAATTTTCTATGTCCTTATCATTTTATTTTGCCCATTTGACTTATCAATTGCTGATGTATTTTGATTAAATCTCTCTTGGCAGACAGAAAAAATTAAAAATATTTTTCTTGTAATTTTACCTATTTTAACTTTGTATTCTGAGACTGCTATTAGTTGAGTACAAGTTAAGAATTGTTATATGTTCTTGGTGGTATATGTTTCATCTTTATGAGATGACTCCCTTTTTTCCCCTAGGAATTCTTCTGGATTTAAAATTTTATTTAAAATATTAATGTAGCTATATCAACATTTTTGATAATATTTACCTTCTATATATTTTTACATATTTAGCTTCAACCTTCCTGTATTCCAAGTGTATCTCTGGTAAGTAGCTTGTCCCTGCATTTGTAAAAAGCTGATACTCTATTAATCAATGAATGTCATCCATTTATATTTTTGTGATTACAACATATTTGGATTTCTTCCTATTTTCCTCTTGCGCTTTTTATTTACCATGTTTTTTTTTTTGTTTGTTTGTTTTTTTTAGCTTGGAAGTTCCTGGACTCTTGCGACATTGACCTATAATTGAGTTTCCAGTGTGGAAACTCCTTTTTTTTTTCCCCCCTACTCAGAATCTAGGCCAAAAGAGACAAGCTTCCAACCATCTCCTTATACTGGTAGAGAGATACTTTTTAGTTTACTCTTTCACTGTGCTATATCTGGGGGCAAGGGAGGGGAAGGTGGGTAGGACCCTACTTGTCACAGTCTCAAGGCTTTTTGATTTAGCACCATATGCACATCAAAACCCAATTCTCTAGATCAGTCTGTATTTAATAAATGGGAATTCTGATGCTTAAAAGTGGTTGAATAGAAGGAACATTACTATAGATCCTATGACTATTAGAATAATAAAGGAATACAGCGATTAAATATATGATCACAAATTTGAAAAAAAGGGTGGGATACCCAATTCCCTAGATTGGTATAAATATACCTCATCAATCCAGGTTAGCTGCCACATCAGCACTCTCATATAATGATCTGGTTTTCAGTAACTTCTTCATTTTTGGCCTTTGGAAATTTACTTTCTATTTACTTACTATTACTTTCTTGTGAGCTTAGTTATACATTAAAAAAGATATTTTACCTGGTGTTCCTCTGTGTTAATGGTGGGAGATATTTTCAGAATATTGAATCCTATTAATAAAACTAGAAAACTTCAGTGTTCTATTTAATCTATCAAGGGTCTTTGTCTGTACCATGTCATCACAGTCTGATTTACATACATATCACACACACAGATGTATAGTGTATAAGCACACATGTACCTGTATATGTGCTCTCTCTGCTTCTATTTTCTAGTCTCTTAACCCTATGGAAAGCTTAGGGTAGATTCTTAATTCAAAGTAATACAGTGTAGCTGAGCTTATCAAAATTGTAAATCCTGAATTTAAGAGGCCTGTTTCATACAATCGACTCATCATTAGTACCTATGCATAACTTCATCTTTTATAGAGTCTAAGTGAAAAAGTAGAAGTTCGAATGGCTATTAAGGCATATGAAACCAGAGTGAGTTTTTTTACTTTATTTCCCCACTTAACATCTATAGAAACTTTGCAGGAAATACAGTGCAGTGGTTAATACCTGTGTAGTCAGACAAACTTGTCTTTGAATCTAGCCTTTGCCAGTCTGTGACCTTGAGCAACTTACTTGACCTTTTTATGCTTCAGTTTTCACATTTGTGAAATGAGAGTGTTAAGTGTTGTGAAGTGTTAAATGAGTGAATCTATCATCTATCAATCTATCTATCTATCTATCTATCTATCTGTCTATCTATCTATCATCTATCTATCTGCATAATGCTTGGGATATGGAAAGATCTCAATAATATATTACCTATTGCAATTATTATAATTATTTATTTTATGCTCAAAAAGCTCAAACCCATTCAAAAAAACCTCTGAGGGCCTGTGTGTTAGGTTGAACTGTATGACGTTGCCATGACTATAGGTTACAAATCATCAAATATTGGCAATTTCATAAGTTTCAATCTAATACTTGCTTTAGAGTAAGAATCCTATTTTGAAGTTGTTAGAGGAAGAGACATTAGAAGGATGAAATTTTGATAATGGAAGTACAGATGAGGCCTCAGTTACTGGAAATAGAAAAGTCCCCAAGTGTTGAATTTGTGCCCAGTCGAATTTCCCATTAGCTGGGCATTTAGTTTTATTGTAATTTGGTCACTCAGTTTTAACTTTGCCTAATTTAGATAAAGTTTAACAGTAAGTTGCAGAAAAGTTATATATTTCGGTGTATTGCACAGGCCTATGTATTTGAGATATAAAATCCCATTTTGGAAGTGATCATTAAGAATAGGAGCCAGCTAGCTTGTTAGTTGGCTGGGGCACCTCATTAGCGAGCTCCTAAGGTGTCCTGCTGAGTGATTAAGAGAAAGAATTGAGAGTAAATTTACATACTTCTAGATCTGATCTTGTTAACACTGGATAGCTGATTAATCACTGGAGAAAAATAAAGGTCCTGCTGGTGGCCCACAGGGAACAATACATAATTAGAAGAAACATCCCTTGTCAAACAGAGAGCTGCTGCTTTGGGGTAGATGAATAACCTCTGACACTGGGATTTGGAATTTAACCAAATTCCTGTCATTTTCTCCTATAATTTGACTTGTGATTCACTGACTAGAAAAGCGGCTCTGTGAACCCTCCCACACCCGAGCGTCTCAAATGCTGTCTGACTCCTTTTGAATTCATTCCTCTTTTAGAGTCCAATCATCGGGTAATCTCTCCAACTCAGTTTTTTATGATTAAGGTAAATTAGAAAATTAGTAACAATTAAGTGGGCTATGGGAGAGGCTTGAGATATATGGCCTGTCAAGACATAGTTATTACATTCTGTAGCACTTAATATGATCTCCTGGAGACTTTGGCTCATCTAGCTTCCTGGATGGCAGGATTTAGTTTTTCTTCCTACCCCAAAACCAAATGGTGGCTGAATGTTGACTTAAATGACAAAGGGTGTATTACCACATCTCCAAGCCTGTCAGAATTTTTAGATGACCATGGGTGGTAATTTTTAAAAAAATTCTTCTTTAAAAAATTATACAAGTAATCTGCGATAACTTCTGTGATAAAGAAAACAAAAGAAAAAAAAAAACTAGATCACTTAGAAAATGCCATAATTAACACCTTGGTTGTAAAGTAACACTCTGAGTGGAAAAACTATTCAGCTCAGGGCAGACACGTAGAAATATGACTTTCATTAAGGGGAAGGCACTTCCTCTGTGTAGAAGGAAAAAGAAGAAAGTAGTTGTAAGCAGAGGATTGACGGCTACACTACGAGAGGCTTGGCATGGTGGGCTCTGTGTTCTTTATGAAGTATGAGAATGATTAGCAGCAGAGGGTAAAAGGGAAGAAGGAATTTAGAGTTTTAGTGGAGAGGTGAGGTATGGAATAATAATGGCAAGTGGGAGAGGAGTTTAGTGAAGAAAATTAGGAATATTTCTGGCATTGTTGAGTATAAATTTGAGATCGGTCGCTATGAATTTGACCTGTTAATGCCTAACTGGGTGTTTTTCTTTATCAATAACTACTGTTTCTGGTTGAGGCACGGAAGAAGTAGGTGATATTGGATCCATGCATAGTCAGGGTTTTGCTTTGGAAGGAGAAGATCAAGGAGTTCCAGGAATTTGCAACCTTCACTACTCTCTAGCTCTGACTGAACATTTTCATCACTCCAAAAAGAAACTCCATACCAATTATGGTGCCACTCCCCATTTTCTCTTCCTGTCAACCTCCAACAACCACGAGTTGGCTCTCTGTCTCTGAAGATTCCCCTATTCTGGACATTTCACGTAACTGGAATCATACAATATGTGGCCTTTTCTGTCTGGCTTCTTCCATTTGTTTCCAAGGTTCTTTATGTTGTAGCATGTATCAATATGGCAAAACTTTTTATGGCTAAATAATATTCCATTATATGAATATGCCATATTTCATTTATCCATTCATTACTTAATGATATATGAATTGTTTCCTCCTTTGACTTATGAATAATGAGTAATGCTATAAACACTTCTATAAAGTTTTTATTTCAATATACATCTTCAATTCTCTTAGGTATATACCTAAGAATGGAATTACTGGGTTGTGTGATAATTATATGTTTAACTCTTTGAAGAACAACCAAACTATTTTTCACAGTGGCTGCTTCATTTTACATTTCCATCAGCAATGTCTGAAGGTTCCAATTTCTCCATATTCTTGCCCAAACTTGTCATTTTCCTTTTTATTTTTTTTTTTACAGCCATCTTAGTGGGTATGAAATAGTATCTTATTGTGGTTTTGATTTGCATTTCCCTAATGATACTAGTGATATTGAAATTTTCATTTGCATTTCATAATTGTATTTTGTTTTTAAAATCCAGAATTTTCATTTGGTTTCTTTTTATAATTTTTAGCTGTTCATCGATATCCTCTATCTGATGCCGATCATAAGATATCATTCTTATGATTTCCTTTAGTTCTTTGTACATGTTTCCTTTGCCTGTTTAAACATTTAAAAGAGTTAAAGTATTTATAAAGTATTCGTCTAGTAAGTCCAATGTCTGGGCTTCCTCAGGGACAGTTTCTATCACTTTCTAAAAATTTCCTGTTTATTGGCTTTCTTATTTCTTATCACATCTTGTCATTTTTTTTTTTTAATTGAAACATAACATTTTGGGTATTAGAATGTGGCAACTCTGCTAATCAGATTCTCCCCATTACCCTAGGGTATTTTGTTGCTGATTATTGTAGTAGTTGTTTATTTAGTGACTTTTCTGAACTAATTTTATAAAGTTTGTACTCTTTGTCATGCATGGCTACTGAAATTTCTGCTCTCTTAGTTTAGTGGTCATCCAGTGATTCGACAGAAATGTCTTTAAATGCCTGGAACTGAAACAAAAATCTCCCATTCTTTGGAGATGGGCTGTGTGTGTTGGGGCATATGCTTTCAACATTTACCCAGGTAGTTCACAACTCGGTTTTAGCCTTTATTTCCCACCTGTGAGAGCTTAGCGCTTTCTCAGATCTTTTTTGAGCATGTGTCCAGCCCTGGGTATGTGTGTGGCCTTCTAGATTCCTAGGAGTATGTGGGAGCTTTTCAAAGGACTTATTCTCTAAAGCATTTCTTTCCGAGTGTTTCAGTTGTCTACTATTTATTACAACTTTTATCCCTTGCCTTAGGTGGCATCAGCTAATATATTTTGTTTTAAACAGACATACCTTCCTCCCAGCCCTTCCCATCTAGATAGCTGCCCCATCCCTGGGAAAGTTCTGTATTATGTGAAATAAAGGCAAACCCCTTGAACTAGTTCTTCAGGGCACCACCACACAGGTCCAAACAAACAACTACAATCTTTAAGGATAAGGTCTGCTTTGCTGCTTCTAGTACTAGGTACCTGTACTGTGAAAGTGGGCTGATTTCTCCCGGGTCACTGCCAGGCTGTGGGGGAGGATGGGATGAGAGTAAGTTAAAAAAGCCACAAAGCTCTCCTCCTGAGACTTGCTATTTTTTCTTGATTAAGTGTCCCCTATTTGCTGTATGCTAATTGAATTCCAGCATTCCGAAAAAGTTGATTCTGACAAATTTTGCCAGTTTATTTATTGCTTTTATGGAGAGATGAACATTTAGATTTCCCTGCTCTGCCATTTTTACTGATATCACCCAGTAATTGAATCTTATAG
This sequence comes from Pteropus medius, assembly GCF_902729225.1. NCBI lineage: Eukaryota > Metazoa > Chordata > Mammalia > Chiroptera > Pteropodidae > Pteropus > Pteropus medius. The sequence continues at coordinate 2,275,330 of NW_024351735.1, forward strand.
CATATTACCTCTTTCATAAAACTAAATTAATACCAGATGTTTACTTGATCCATAGAGTCAGAATAAGGAATTGGATGATTTGGGAGATTCTGTTACTGAATTGTGAGAGTTTGGTTATTCCTTTATTTTATAGATCCACAGTCTAGAAAGGAAACTCTTTTTCTTGAAAATAAGATAGATACATTTTAATATTTCACCTTTTTCTGGATGTTTTAGAGACTACAACTCAACCAATGATAAATGCACATCATTAGTACATGATGAATACTTCAGTTATCTTTATATGTGCCCTTCTGAGGGCCAAGGAACAAATATATTTGTAATCTATAAGATTGGGATATTTCAGTTGATAACTAATATTACCCATTTTATGTTAATGTTTGTTAGCTTAATTTTCAAGATATGATGTTTTCTGGTTTTCAAAAAAATTTTGTGTGCTGGTAGCTTTCTATGCAGTGTCTGAAAGTATATTAAAAAATCCATCTTCTATTGTTATAGGAAAAAAAAGAGTAGGTGAGACAACTTTTTGGTTAAATACTTTCTTTTTCTGTGGTTAATTCCTTTCATCTGGGAAAACATTTACACTAATCAGTACATTGCAGAGAATTTCACCCAAGGAACACATAACTTTGGCTGAAAGGTGAGGCTTGTCTCCCATGAGGGCCCATCAAAATAACACAATGATGATGGGTAGAAAAGAATAATTTACGTAAAGACCAATGTAAGAAGAAGAATGATGACTACTGTTGCTGCTTTCTGCTCCCACTGGAAAAGATAACTATCCACTTAGCAAGGTGTGTGTGGAGAGTATAAGAGCAGAGAGAAGAGATGAACCCCCCTCTCTGAAATTTAACAAAGAAAACCAATAGAGGGAGAATGTTCATAAATTATATTATATAATCATAAAATGTTGAAGTTGCAAGGGGTTTTAATTTTACACCTTCATTTTGCACATGAGAAAAATGAGCCCCAAGGTTGCTGTTTAACTTGCCAAGATCACTGATGAAAACAATCACTCTTTTTGTTTATTTTTGGTTTTCTATTGCAGTTCTATCTCCCCAGAATTTAATCATGTGACTAAGAGGTTGGCGAAAGGTGGTGTGTAGGGGAGCAAGTCAAAGAACATTCCTCAGATTGTATTCAGAATCTCTTCTTCTCCGCCACTTTGGTCCACTGTCTTTGAAGAAAGCAGATACACATGACTTTTTCATCCCTAAGGATGAGTTCTTTGCTGAGAGATATGTCTGCCTTCACAAAATGAACTCGCAGTGGGCTCACTCACTGTCCTTCAACATGTCCACAACATGTTTAACTTTCAGAGTGAGACCTTCATGACATTAGAAGGATCCAGATAGCCACCAGTGAACCAACCATTCCTCTCTAGGTGCACCCTAATGGGAGACCTCTCATCTTTCAGCCAAAGTTGCATGTTTCTTGGGTGAAATTCTCTGGAATGTACTGCTAAGTATAATCTTTCCCCAGATGAAAGGAATTAACCACAGAAAAAGAAAGTATTCAACCTAAAAGCTGTCTCACCTACTCTCTTCTTTCCTATAACAATAGAAGATGGATTTTTAAAAATATTTTCGGACCCTGCCTAGAAAGCTACCAGCAAGGGAAATTTTTTTAAAAATAAAAAAATGTCATATTCTGAAAATTAAGCTAATAAACACTAACATATGCTAGATCTAGATTTGAAAGTAATTGAATATCTTTAATTATAACTCTTTTTCTTTTGAAAAATTGGAAGATTTGAAGTATTGCATTAGGCTACAAATAGAATACCCAGCCAAGAGTGGTTTAAACAAACAGGCTTTAATTTTCTCAGTAAGGGAAAGTCTTGAGGTAGGGGGCTTCTTGCATTGATTTAGTAGCTCAGTGATTCTATTGGTTATTTCCTCATGATCACAAGAGAACTGTTGTAGCTCCAGGCATCAAATCTGTGTTCAAATGTCATTTAGGATTTGGCCAGGAAAACAAAATGTATCACAAACACGAAACATTTTAATACATGGAATTAGATGTTTATATAGCCATGAGAAGGGCTGGGGAAACGAAGGTGAGAAAAATCTACTACTGATGATCTCAGCATACAGCACCAAAGTGGGCGGTGCTCAGAGCTTACAAACTACTACTAATCTCAAGAACCTCTACAAAATTCCTACCAACTATCTGCATCTGAATCAGCAAAGTGAGTTGTTCTTAATGGCTCTGGAAGCTGCTTCAAACCAACATCTGCCATTGACATGCTGGCTACTGTCTCTGAAAGATGATGGCTTCTCATTCCTCCTCTGTCTTCTAAATTTCAGGTGAATGTCTCTCATGGCAAACTTGAATTCAGAACCATAGGAGAGAGGGAATTCTGAAAAATGTAGTTCCTTTTTTCTTCTTTGTGATGCTAGAAAACCCTAGAAATGGGTACACTGTGAAGTTGATATAAGCAATCCATCATGGGCTGGCATCAATCTTAGAGTCCTAAACATGCACCTATTTACATTTCATTGGCTACACCCCTGCAAGGGAGGCTGAGAAGGAAAAAAATTAGCTTTTCTAGTCTATAGAGTAGATGTAGTTAGAAGAAGGTTGGAAATGTCTGTAAAATTAATTGAAAAACACATTGTGTGCCAGAGAAGGGCTCTAGCACTAATAGCTAGGTTGATCATATTGATATTTATAAAGTTCATGAACAAATAGAACCTTTCATCTCACAAAATAGAAGTACAGAACAAATACCCAGAAAAATCAACCAAGAAGGGTCTGTTGTATGGATGGGTTTTGCTGCCTACCATGGCAGCTGACTACTGCTTTGTATGCATTCATGTCCTAGAGCAGGGATGGGCTCTTCCAGGTACTCCTGCTCTATCTGCAAGCCTTGGCAGGCCTTGCACACCTGTGCCACTCAGACCTTGCGTCCTATTCCCTCCCTTCTGAGTGCTTAGCATAGTGAGCTATGGGAGAACAGAGGAATGGCATTGAAGTCAGAGTAATTTCTACAGAGAAAGTAACCCACGAGTTGAATCCTGAAGTGGAAGCATAGGTTAGGGTCAGATTGTGGGCTGTATGGAAGAGGGTGCTAAGATGAGGGGAACAATGATTTTTTAATTCAGTATATTATAGGCTGAATTGTAAGCTCCCAAATGCATATGTCGGAGCCCTAAATCTCAATGTGACTGTATTTGGAGATAGGGCATTTAAAGTTAAATGAGGTCACAAGGGCGGATTCCTATAGTTCTCTTTGCACACACACAGAGGGAAGACCTTGAGAGGACACAGATAGGATGGCCACCATCTGCAAGCCAGGAAAGGAGATCTCATCAGACTCCAATCATGCTGGCACCTTGATCTTGGACTTTCAGCTTCCTGATCTTTGAAAAAATATGTTTCCGCCTTTTAAACTACCTCATCTGTGGTATTTTGTTATGCCACCCTGAGCAGACTAAAACAGAAGATATGGTTAAACTCAAGATGAGCCTCAAAATCCAGCAAATATGAATAAACTCCGAAAGTTGATTTTGTCTTTAAGCCACTCCACTTTAGATGAATAATCCTTGGAGCTAAGCCAGATAGGGCAAGTCATCCTGATACAAAAGTCCACCACTACTGCATACAAAGGAGTTGACCAGAGCGTGTGGGACTGGAGGCAGAAAACAAGGTCACTACCTGGTGCCATGAGTCACCAGCAGTGGAGACACTGACTTAACAGTTCTACTCTCTAGGAACTGCTGCTTACTGAGGTCCTCAAGTCAAATCAAGGCTCCAGAAGTCACTTATAAATTTTAGCTGCTGAAGGAAGTTAAATAACAAGGTTCTTCATACATGGTAAATTATTTATTGGCCTTTATATATACAGAAGTCCTCTTTTATCCATGGTTTTGCTTTCCGCAGTTTCAGTTAGCTGCGATCAAACTGCAGTCTGAAAATATTAGATGGAAAATTCCAGAAATAAACAGTTTGTGTTTTAAATTGCATGCTGTTCTGAGCAGTGTGATGAAATCTTGCAAGGTCCTGCTCCATCCCATTCAGGACATCACTTACCCCTTGGTCTGGCGTTTCCACACTATAGAGGCTCCCTGTTCATTAGTCACTTAGTATCCTTGGTTATCAGATAGGCTGTTGCGGTATTGTAGTACTTGCATTCAAGAAACATTTATTTTACTTAATAATGGCCTCAAAGTGCAAAATTAATGATATTGGCAATTTGGATATGCCAAAGGGAAGCCGTAAAATGCTTCATTTAAGTGAAAAGGTGAGTGCAGTACAATAAAATATTTTGAGAGAATTTGGAGAGAGAGTACATTCACATAACTTTATTACACTATATTGCTATAGTTGTTCTATTATTAGTTATTGTTGTTAATCTCTTACTGTGTCTAATTTATAAATTAAACTTTATCACAGGTATGTAGATATAGGAAAAAACACTATATGTAGGGTTCTGTAATACTTATGGTTTCAGGCATGCACTGGGGGTTTTGGAACGTATCCCCCGCTGATGAGGGGGTCCACTGTGGACAGCAAGTGCTCAGCCAATTCAGAGCCTTAGTAGACATTTCCTACATATCGATACTAGTGTTATTTTTGAGATGAATTGGCTCAAATGGGTAGACTTCTGTCTCCTCTTGGCAGTGCAGAACTGATAGAGTTAGGATGTACATCTCAGTGAGATTCTAGTTTATAGTGGTGATGATGAAGATAGAGGCCAAACTTAGATGAAGTAGATAGTTAAAGAGTGGTTTAAAGGAATTAGTTTGTCGCAGTTCAATAGAAGAATGGAATAGTTGGTGGAATTTCTTTGGGTGAAATATCGTCTTCTTTAGAAAGGTTGCCCCTGCTTTCTGATCTTTAGATTCAACTCCATTTCTTTCTTTCTTCCTCTCCTCTTTCTCTTACTCCTCTTCCCACTCCCCTTCCCCCTCGCCCTCCCACTCTTGCCTTTGCTGTTGTCATAGTAACCACGTCTATTTATTTTCTTGCCCTCACCTTCCTAGTGCAGGTACTCATAAATAGCTAGATAGTTCCACTGGCCTGCGATCCTCCCACAGTCTCTTGAAATTTTTTCAGAGACTACTTCCTCCAAAGATCAAGATGGATTTTGACTTAAATTACTTATATTTGGGGTGTGTATATACTTTACATGGGTAAGTTTGTGACTCCTTTTCTGCATGGATCTTTACCTCAATTTCCAAGTCAAGCAGAAAAATTGGGCCTTTATAGCTGGAATCCTAGTATTATTCAGCAAGATAAGCTCTTCCTTTCTGCATATCTGAGAAGCTGATCAGAACTTCAGCCCTTTCTGTCTCACCCTGCTTGTTTAAGATGGCAAAACAGGAACAGAGAATAATGATTTCCCTTAGTCATTCATGAGGAGAGTTGGAATGAAATCTCAGCCTCTGGATTCATTGACTTGGCACAGAGATCCGTTTCCGCCTCTGTTCTTCCTTTGGCAGTGGGATATATAGAGTCATGCCAGCTGGGAAACTTCCCATCTTCCTCCTCCATCTCCCCTTGGCATTTGGACAAAAATTCCTTCTGCATATACAACCATTTAGTTCTGGTAGTGATTTTATTGGCTGCATGTTTATCCTGGAATTTACTTTGCAAACCAAATACTAATGGTATGCATATGATTATCCACATTGATTGATGGATTTAACCATTCACTTAACAAACATTTACCAAGCGTCTATGTGACAGATATTAAGCTAGGTATTGGTATGAAAACATCACCTTAATTTGAATTATAATAGAAGTAAATGGCAGATATTTTGTTGTTTATTTGCTTGAATTGTCTAGAGGATTGCGTGGATTCAACAGTGCAGACCTGTCTGAACTTGGACTATCTGGATGATTGTATCTGTACCCATTATAGGCCTAATCATTGCTACCTGTTGGCTGCTTTCCAACACACGGATATCAAAATGCTTTCCTGGAATGGGCCATAGTAAATAAAGAAGGTACTGTTACTGTTGATCAAGGGTTCTTGGGAAGTGGTTTTACCTGCTGGTACTGGGACTGTCAAATCCAACAGATGGCAGAATGTCATCACAGATTATCTGAATGTATAAGTTGGGCAAGAGATGAATCACTCTGATTTTATCACTTAAATTTACTTTGTACCTTAAATTTAGCTCTACAAAAATTTTCTTTTCATCAATTACGGGTTCTGTTTCAATAAGAAGTTCTTGTAATCCTTTAATGACAATAAGTCTCTGCACTGTGAGAAGATAATAGTCAGGCTTTCTTTGCTGATTTCTGCAAGAAAGGCTTCAACATTGATGTTCTTTGAAAAATGAGGTAGAGATTTCAAGTACTAAGTGATCTCTAGTTTTCTTCCTCTTTCTGGACACGTAGGAGGAATACTCTTCCTTGCCTCTTGCATATGACTAGTCTGGCCAATGAGATGCAAGCAAAAGCAATATGTGTCACTTTTGAGACAAAGCATTGATCTGTTGGCGCAAGACACGCAATTGCTAAGATATATGTCTAGAAGCAGACTAGTTGGGTTGTGATGTCATGTAAATCTTTAACTTTATCCTATAATTTCCAGTTTTGCACTTCATAATGGTTGTCATAATTTATACTTTGACCAAGGTGATAAGAAAGGGCCCATTTCTCCACATCATTACCCACTTTGTAAGTAATTTACAAAATTTTGCAACTTAATGATTATAAAATGGTCTGTCTTTTGTTATAAACTTGCATTTCTACTATGACTAGTGAAATGATAATCCTTTCATAGATTTTTGGGCCATTTGGGCTTCACTTTCTGTGAACCGTTCCTTTATATAGGGATTATGCTTCATTTATCACTGCTCGAAGCTTTGGTACCGTCCACATTTAGAATCCTACTTTCACAAGAATGATGTCAGAAAACTTGTATCTCCAGGCTCTCTTGCAGCTAGGGTGCAGCATATAACCTAGATTATTTCAATCTGATGGAGCCCATCTAAGACTTAATTTAGAAGTGAGCAATGTGAGTGGTGTCCTTAGGGTAACAGTAGCTGCTATAGCAAATAAATTTCATTCTCAACACTGAAACACACAATATACATTTACTTCTCAGCCATACAAAGTCCACTGTGGGACTTCTTGGTGGAGCAGCCTTCTAGTTGGTCTCTCAGGGACTCAGGCAGTAGAAGAGGCAAGAAAGGACCATTTGTAGGTTTTTATAGTCTCTTTGTGGAAGTGGTGGTACACTTTTCTTCTACTTATATTCTGTTGGCCAAAACTCAGGCATATGCCACAACCAGCAGTAACAGAAATCTAATCTAGTTATGAATTTTGGTGAATGCATAGTAGTTCTGCTTCATGGTGGAATGGAGTTTTTGGCTAGCATGGTGACAGACAGCTAGAGTTTTGGGGAAAGCGATGGTGGAACTTTTTAACGTTTAGTCTCAAGAGGCATAGGGACTGAGCAATGCATCATGGGTAGTTCACTGGAAGCCTCCACAATGTAGTTGGGTGCTGTTTCTGCTCCTGTATTCTTGGTGCCTGGCCTTCTACTTCTCCCAGTAAATTTGTTGGCTGTTTAATATTCTTTAGCAAGTTCCTTTTCTGCTTAGACTAGCCTGAGTGGATTTCATGGGTTGTAGCTAAGAATCCTGAGTGTTTTAAGTTATTTTTTTTTCTTTTTCTTTTGGTTATTTGTATTTACCTTTGAGATTGGGCCTCAGAGATTATCTCTACTGAAATAAGTAATGGTGTTTACACCTCTGTGCATAATAGCCTGCATGCTCTACTTGTGTTAAAACAAACTTATGCCCACGTGTATACAAAAGCATGTCTACAGAAGATCTGTTCTGCAAATTTCAGGCCCATAGACAGCTCTTCCTAAACTAAATCAGAACAAAGTAAATATTAATAATTCTTCTGCAGTGGAGGTAGGATAGTCTCATCTAAGCTATGACTAAAGAGAAGTTTATTTGGAACTCATTTTTGTCACTAATGATAAGGGGTGGGGTCAAGAATACAATCCTAACTCTAGGATAGGTGCTGTTGCCTCTGCTTCCTTCCTTGTTGGGAATCCTTCAAGCCAGGCAGTGAAGTTGTAATGAATAGCTGAGAATCGGGCTGTGTAATCTCAGAGATTAACCAGGTTAAGGGAGAGGCAACAGTTAAAAGTTTTAGGGTGAACAACAAATCCCCTGACAAATGAGGCCCTTCAAAACCAGTTTCTCCACTTTTTGGTTCATATTGGACTTAAATCATATCCAGGGGTGACCAATTTAATCATGCCATTTTCTAGTTCTTTCAGTTTAAGCGAGTCACTTAAATTTTCTGGGTCTTAATTTTATTATATGTAAAAATAAAGGGTCTCTTCCGATCACCACTTCTGGGATTTGATTTCATTAGCAGATTTTCACTGATTTTTACTATAATTCTTTGTTGCTTTCAATATTCCCCACCAGACGGCTCCAGTCTCTTGATGTAAACCCCTCCCCGTAGTCTCCTTTTGACCGAGGCTCGCTTTTGTAGGGTTATTCCCCTCTGCACACTCAACTTCTACTCTTCTCTAAGTCTCTAAACTAACCACTTCATAAGTTTGAAAGTGTCTTCTTCTTCCTGTCTTCCATAACACATTACTCTCCAATCATACATCAAGACTTGAATAATCAGTACTTTATTATTATTTTTTATGATACCAAGCTATTCTCTACCATAATCCCTATAGTCAGTTGTGGCCAGGCCTAGGGCCCCACACTGAAGCTGGCCCATTGGTGCTGTTAGAAATAGAGTATAGACATATGTACGTCTGCGTAGCAGGAGTTTCCCCTTGTGGTTTGGGAAGTTCTTACGAAAGTCAATGAGCTGAGATTCTGGGCTCTTTCTGTCTTGGTAGATTCCTTACTCCTCTTGACCTGATGAAACCATTCAATTCTAGGGGCTTTACTGTGAGAAATTAGGATGGTGACAAGAAGTATTCTACTCATTTGTATCTTCATTCTTCTATATATTCTTTTCACTGCTTGTTGGCTGGTCGGGTAGCAAAAAGAAGTGAAAGCAACCAAGTCCAAATCATCATTCTGAAAATTGTTGAATTCAGTTCGGTTTCATAATGTGGTCAAATCTATTTCCTTAAAATAATACTGACGTTATGGATATATCTGTATGTAATAAGATATATCTGTATATATATAATTGATTAAAAAATTAACTTGAGTTTTCTTTTGCTATGGACTCAGCTTGAAAGAATGAGACACTTTTCCATTTTTCATCTTTGAGTTATGCTGTTTTTGAAGAGCAGAAGAACATTGGATAGTATAAGAAAAGGAAGGGGTTGGAGACCTAGCATATTAAGTTATTCATTCAATAGATATTTGTCACTAACATGTGCTAGGCACTTTTCTAGGCATTGAGTATATACCAGCAAATAGGATTGTCAAGGATTCTACTCTCATGGAATCTATGTTCTTCTGAAGAACACAGAAAACCAATAGATGGTCAATAAGTTCATTAGTTCCGGATAGTGATCAGAGCTGTGAAGAAGCTATGAGAGGGCTGTGGGACATAGAGGGCCAAGAGGTGCGATTTGAGCTAAGCCGAGGGCTGGAAGTTTGAGGAGGAAGTGGCTAAGTTCCTCAGGGCTAAAAAGAGGGTTGCGAATTTCATAAACAGTAGTAATTAAGGGACTCTCCCTCATGTTTGAACTTGGCATGGCGGAGGGAACAAAACTGCCTGCCATTGAATACACACAACATACATCCTGGACTAGGTGCAAAGCAGTATATATTATCTTGGAGCAATAATCGGTATCCTTAATTTTGGATCATTTAAGTTCTATGGGTACTTATGCTCATGGGAAGGAGGAAGAGCCTTCTGAAATGACAGACACTAGATTTTTCATCACCTCTGGAAAGTTGGGTTTCATTATATTTAATTTGACTAAAAAAGTAAGAAATAGGCATTTCTTATATCCCCAGTGTCAAGAAGCTGCATGAACCAGCTATGTATATATTACCTATAGTTGCTTATTTTATCTATTAGAACATAGATGCCTTGAGGTCAGGAACTTGATCACAGAAAGTTCTCGTGATTTGAAATCCAACATTCAGTAGCCATTTCAATAACAACAACAAATATCTTTTTTATTTTTAGCACCAAAAGACCAACCTGAATGTAGAGAGAGCTGCGTGAAAATGGGGTATCATTTGGCTTGTCCTGGGTGAAACAAGTAAGTGATTAGATCTGGAGACTTTTTTTCCAGAGGAGCCCAGAATCCTTCTTTTGGCTGTTGCCATTGTCAGGGTGATGATTTTTCTCCTCCAGACCTCCTTGTTCTGGGCCTCTCTCTGTACTTTGCACCTCTGTGACCTGACCGGAGTTGCTGTCAGTGAGGTGTGCAGGCAGTGACTTCTGTGACCTAGAAAATGAGGGCCCCTAGTTCTCGTGGGGGGAGTGATAGATCCTGGACAATTATGCCAAAGGGGCTGGATCCCGCACTAGGAAGCAAGCTCCTGTGAGGCGCTGGCTCAGAAAAGGCTGTAAAGTGCCAAGAAACCTGCAAGGACGTTGAGTCTGCTGTGAGCACACCACACATCTACCAGAGTCCATGTTTGCCACCTGCTTCTGTGTGCTCCACTGACCGGGGCGGTGGGTGGGGTCCTGAGGAAGCAAATGCAAAGGCGAGATTGGGAGGCGGCCATGTCTCCAGGAGCCTGTCCACTGAGCTGTGTTCTCCCTCTTTCTCACAACCATCTTGGCTTCAACAAAAGGTGCTGTATCAAAATAGTCGAGTCTATGCCAGTCCCTTGACTGTATGCTGGGATTTTGAGTAGGCAGGTGTTGTTAGCTGTTGGAGTTAGTTGCTAAGGTTTGAACCCAAACCAGGAAAAAGGTGGGAGTGGAGCAGGGCAGGGTGGGAGAGAGAGAGCAGCTGCAAGGGGAGGAGGTGAGCCAGATGGAAGGAGCCTCCTCCTTTCTTCCTGCCCACACCTCTGGCACTGGAACCTGGAGGCCAGGCCAACCTCCCAGTCCTGCCCAGACCTTCTCTGGGTTCGTTGGGCTGCTGGGAAGATCTGTGAGCTCAAATTCAGCCCTGCCGGATCTTTGAGGGGTAGATCCCCAAACCCCTCTTTTTTCGTGAGCTCCTCCTTCCCTACAACCTGTGTGAAGGAAACCTTATACCAAAGCCTAACCTGCTACCCTATTTGGGCGGGTGCCTTCCCTTTGCTCTTTAGTTCTGGGTTCTGTGTAGGGAGACTGTGACCCCATGAACGCATGTTTCTTGCCTGACATCCTCTGTCTCCTTGGCAAGTCATTCTCACTCACTGGAAGTCATTTAGTACCATTTCCACTAGCAAACAAATTTTATTGGGCCTTCAGCAGGCTAAAATTATTGTCATCACAAGGCTGTGGAATGGATTCATGGATGATTTCAAAGCACATAGGCTAGGTGACAAGAGAGATCCACTCTCATTTCTGTAATCATCTTTTCAAAAGGGGAAATATTGGAGTGACTAAGTTTTGGCTGTAGGGGCCTGAGGGCTCTTCCTATCTGACTTCCAGGAGAGGTGGCATTGGCTCTGTGACCTTGGATCTCTGGGTCTTTATTTCTTTACTTGTAAAATGAAGTTTTGTAAAAGGTGAAACGATGACCACAGCCTCTTCCATTTTTGATTTGCATGGCTCTTTCCTGGAAAGTGGGATTGGGAAGAGCTCGCATGTTCATGACTGAGAAGAGGTCATCAAATTTTTCATGGTGAGTGTGGAGACAGCAGATTTGTCTTGGGGAGTAAGTGTTTCTGGTTCCAGGGTTGATAGTCCTGGAAGCTGAACACATTGATCAAGATAACAAGAACCTAGGAGTATCCTCTGCCTTTTGTGTCGATCGAAAATTTCATATTAATCTTTCTAAAACAACTCATGTTTTATTCCCTTTTCAGATGTCTCTCAGTTACAGAAATATAATTTGGGGAACTTAGAGTAATTTTTTTTTCATTATTATAGTAAATAACACTTACTGAGACCCTATTTTGAGTTGGAAATATAGACAGAAAACAAATTATGGTTTTCTTTTAGTTGAATGTTTTCCCCTTGGTAGTGCTGAGCTACAACTCGCTGATGAAAGGTTGAAGTCATAAGGAAGACATGGTGGGGGAGGGGCAGTACCAGGACTTTTGGGTTTTACAGTCTGAATAAGTTCAAAATATTCAAATTTTTATACCAACTAAAGTAGCTGCCTAAAATACTCAGTTTATCCAACAACAACGAAATTTAGTAATTTCTCAAAAGAAAAGGTAAATATATTTTTTGCCTAATGTTTACAAAGGTACACAATGGGTTTTTTGTTTGTTTCTTTTTATTTATTTTATAAATCAAAGAATGTGTTGTGATTTTCCAGGCAGAACAACACTTCTCTAGTGTTTGATTCTCCTTTTTGAAATTAAATAATTGGTTTTGCTAAGAGTGGTGACTGGTGCAGTAGCAGAATTGGCTAGTATAGAAAACAGTTTTAATTAGCTTTAGTTGCAATGGGTTGGTGCAATGAAAACCCTAAGTAATCTATGATACTTATTTTGTGCTATATCTCTGTGCTATGTCCTTGGACTCCTAGCATCAAATCATCTGCAATGTTGTAGGAGCCATATATTTTTGCAGGACAACTTATTTCAGTGACTTATGACTTCTCTCAGAGAGAATGTGTATGGAGGGGAATTCATTCGTGGCTCAGCATAAGCTAAGGAAAGCCTGCATTGCAACCAGAGCGCTCGAACTGTTAACGAAGCCCCATGAAACCGGCCTCAGTATGGTGAAGGTTCAAGGAGAGGGCAGGTGTAGGACTCCTTCAAGTTTTCTCTTCTATCGCCAATTTTTCTATTGAACCTTTAGTTCATGTTATAGATTAGTTGAAACCATGACAATTATTTGAGACTATTTTATATTATGTGTAAATAATCTGTATATTATATACGGTATATAGATTTCCCATATTTTCCTATTTATGTAAGTAGAAATAATAATATATAATACATAGAGATAAAGTACATCTTTTATAAATTAGTTATATTATCAATATATTATATATTGTATCATTAATTACTAATTATATATTAATTATAATTATATAATTATATATCATTATAAGTATATATTATATTATTATATGCTATATAATTACAGAATTATTTAAGTATATATTATGTATTCTATAATTATACAATATTATATCTTATGTATTATATATTTTATTTATATATAGGTGGATCTATCTATAGATCTAGTTCTCGTTCTCTCTTTCTCTCTCCAAGGAGCTTTAAGTTCTTTAGTACCATGGCCAAAGGGCAGGAATACTATTTCTATTTATATAAATAGGAAAATGTAGGGTAGAGAAACCAGGAGATTTCTTTGAAGATTACAACAAGTTAATAGTAGAAACAGGAGGAAGACTTCGTCTGAGACCCTTGTTGTTTGAGGTCTACTCCCTCAGTCTTCTGCCATGGCAGCCTCAGTTAAGCTGGGTTTGCTCTTCAGTTCTCAGACTAACATCCTTTGTTGGTGTGCCTCAAAGACAGGGTCTGGCATGTGAGGCCAAGGGGCACAGTTTCTGGGAGGTAAGGATGCCTGAGGTGGAGCTAAAATGAACTAGGTGGGTATCAGCAAACCAAGACATTCAGGTATTACGGTGGTACAAACGAGGCAATAATAATTGCTTTTGACTGCTTGTATTCCCTTCTCCATCTCCATTCCTCCCCCTCTCCTGGAAGCCTAACACCTGTCCCTGAACCCTCCTGCTGTCCTCTTGCTGTTTACACCCTCCCTGCACCCCCTTTCCTGCTGCTATGACTGTGGTCATCGAAAAGACATATTTCTTCTAAAAGGTCAGTTCTCAGTCTACCTAAGCTATGAAACTCCAGATGCTAATTGGACCAAACCTCTAACCATGGGCACTGATGTTTCTAAAGTTAGTACATATGTTGCTATACATTTATTCCCTGTTCTCTCTTCCCTATTTCATCTGGATAATGGCAAGGTCAAGGAGAGGAAGGCACTAACTGCTCATTTTCTCCCAATATTTGTTCTTCCCTTTTTTGGTGGTAATAGAATTCTCGATTTTTAGCTCAGTATATAGCTGTTTAGGATAAATGCTGCATTCCCCATCTCCCTTCACATCCGGTATGGTCTTGTGACTAAATTCTAGTCAAAGGGATGTAAGTGGAAATATTGTGCAGCAGATTTGAGAATCTTTCTTCATCTCGCTGCGTGGAAGGAAGATGCTGCCATCTTGGACCATGAGCTCAAGGCTCCACCGGGTGGAGTAACAAGATAAATGAAGCCTGGGCTCCTGTCATGTGGAACAACCTATGAAATTTGGGTTGCTTGCCTGGATTTGTTGAAGCCACGGTTAACTTTTTAAAAATATATTTCTTTGTCGATCACGCCAAACTAACTTTTAACAAGTAGAATGCAATATGACAGAAGCTGTGTAGATTGCTTCTAACCCAGGCCGGTTACACGGGATCCTGGGAGAATGATCTTTCACCATTTCCCAGACTGTGGTTCCTTCTAGGCTGATGCTGATGCGTAGGACAAGGTAGAGGATGTGGATATGTAATTACACAATTTCTTCCCTGGTTGACTAGTGGGAAGAGCGAGTCAATTGCCCCAGAAGTTCAACTTTGTCCTTTTAGCATATACGTTGGATTCTACATGGTTATTCTTTGCCCAAAGCACAAATTCCCCCAAACTCCTCTTTTGACATTCCTCCTCCGAGAAGGAGCCAATTAGTCTGCTCATAGCCTAGACTTACATTTCTGTTTTCTTCTTTGGAATATATATATATTTTTTCTTACCATAAAGCCACTGCCAAAAGAAGAGAGGTAGACCACCAGGTCAATTAGCAGTAGGCATATGCTGCTCAGTCTTCTGACTTTCGAAGTCACAGATGCAAAGCATTCCACAATTCTGCTTTTTATCTTTTCTTTTCCTCACTCTCTGTCTGGCTATTAGGTTCAGTTTCTTCTAAATTTATGAATTTAACCCAATTTATTTCTGTTGGCTACCTCGATGCCTTTTCCTCTTCCTACAAAAAAAATTTCCATCTAAAGCCCCCTTCTGTAATCATGTCTGAGCTTGGGGCTCCCTGCTCCCCCATTTCCCACTATCCCACAGCTATCCTCTTGCCAGGTAAGCCATTTAAAGTGAGCTTTAGGACACCGGTGAGCTTTCAGTAGCGTTGTAGGGCAGTGAAAACATCTTGGAACAGATCCAGGCCCTTGCGTAAGACTGGAGTATGCTCAGAAAAACCCCCATCTGTGATTCCTTACTTTTAAAGGTGTAGATGTCAGAAGAAAAGAGGTCAAGGAGAGGAGGCTGGAATTGGAAGGGATGAGAAGCAAGGTAGAACTCTGAACATTGGTTCTGAAGCGGAACGGTGGTATTTATCCCAGCAAAAGAGAAGAAAGCTCTATTTTCCCCTGAGTATAACATCTGGAATTTTATACCGTGAAGTTGAAGGGAGCTCTGGCTCAGACACTCAGTCCACTCTGTGGTGATGGCTGCATATCGTATTTGTCATGCTGAACTGTTCATATTTCCCCAGGAGTTTATTTCTTACTACCGCATATATGTTCATCTTTGTGAAGGCTTTTCATTTACTATGATTGTGAATAATCTTCATTTCTCCCTTATCTTTCTACTCTTAACCTGATTTGCTTACAAATTTCAGCCAGGAAAACATTTAAGAGAACATTAATACTATTTACCAAAATTAATTTCTTTGTTCCTGAATTATATGTAGTCTGGCCTGCTTCAAGGGCATATCTTACCTTTCTTTGTTCTGCTTTGGAATGATTTGGCCGTTTCTGAATCATTCCCTGGACTGGATCTCTACCCCCATGTAACGTATCTAGAGACATACAATACTTGTGTCATTCATTTTAGATTGTACAGGCATAGGACAGACTTCAAATCTGTCCTATGGCCATTCCTGGGGCTTAAACCAAACCCTCAGGGAGAGACCAAAACCTGTCCAGGAGTTTTATCTTTGTCACAAATCTTGAACTGGATGTTATCAATAAGGCCATCACCTTGTTTCGGCTACCGCTTCCCTGCTTTTGAAAACACTCTGGGTGAAGTGGGAAATGGCTGAGACCACAGGAAGTCTTGAGCAGTGAGCAGGACTAAGTACAAGTCTGCTCGACATTCCTGTGTTCTTAATCTCTAAGGTTAGGTTGTTGTAAAAATTCTTAACCAGGAACTTTATAGCAAAATAAAAATGAACAGTAACATATTTCATCAACATGAAGCTCTTCAAATTTACCTCTAATCTATATACATATACCAGTGATTAAACTGTTGTTAAGAGGTATGAACGTACAATTTTTCATTCTAATATTTTTCTTAAGATTCCTATTCCAGTTTATTTGTATCAACATTATACTTACCTTGACGTTCCTATAATTACATTACACTCATCCTTGATGTTCATAGAATTCATATAATATGATTTTATTGATAGGTCATGTTGTTTGTAGTAATTATTTTCTTATTGTGTGTTTATTGTATTTTATTTCCAATTAATAGGGTTCCTGGGCTTTAAAAACAAAAGCTTTGAGATGGTCATTTGACCTCAAGCTACAAGCTGAGAGTTCGTTAACAGCTTAGTCTTGACTGGGGAAGGGGCTTACAGACCTACACATTTTATTCTAAGCTAGATTTCTGTTAAGAAGCAGTTCAGAAGTAGTTAAAAAATTAAAAGTGAACAACAAACAAAAAAAGGCTATCAATAATTCCCTACTTTAACATAACGGTTTTTATTATTTTATATTCCAATCTAGTATTAGTACATATCTATACAATATACACATTTTACAACTGTGATTATACTGTACCTGCAATTTATACTTTTTTTTTCATTTCACATCAAACTACTTATGGGATTTTAAAGTTATTATTTTAAGTGGTGAGTAACATAATAGTGAAAAGCTGTTGCAAATAAAGTTGTGGTCTGCATTTCTGTCTATATAATTTTAAAATTCAGTTGCATTATTTCCTGGAGACAAGATCCAAAGGTAATATATACATGACACTTAAACATATTGTTGTGTCACTTTTCAGTATACAATGATACCAGCTAAGTATGAGTTTATCAGTTTTTATACAACTTGACTGTACTGGATGCTACCATCAAAACAGTTCCTGGGGTTAGCATATTACATGAAGATGGTAACTCTGCTCAATATTTAAAGATGGAAATTGGCACTGTTGCTTAGTGAATTAAATGTCCTGTTTCCCTTAAAAAAAAAAAAAAAACAACCCTTTTATTCACTTTGAATAATTTTTAAAAGAACAGATACATTTTTTTTTGTAAAACTTAGATCGATAATGGTAATGTAATAAAAAAAATTAAGATACCATGAGATGAATGTCCACTGTGTAGTAATGGGTACCTTCATGTTTTTATTCAGCTTGTAGGGTTGTGGAGAAGTTAAGGCCTCTGATTGAACACTAGAGGGTGCTCGTGTCTACTGAATGGCTCTGCCCTGTCCTCCCACTCATTTTTTTCTTAACATTGTTTCAGGGAAACTGGCTGAGGAACCAATGCAGGTGGCTTAATAAATGCTGCTTCATTTGCTTCCTGGCATGATAATCTCAGATGATCCCAAATGCAAAAGGATGTTTACTCCTGGGAGACTAGTGTGACTTTTCCTTTTCTTCTGGTAATGCTCCATTTGGGTGCTTTCAAGAACAAAGTTACCAAAAGAGTTTTCAACAGAGGATATGCTGATGCTCAAACAAAACCCCCAGGTAGGGTTAACTCAAATGAAACTTCTGCAGAGGGATTTGTGCTGCAAAACCAAACAGCAGGGATTGCTCAGATGCACGGGAGCCGACCAGACCTTGTCTTTCGGAGTTCTTAATTGTTGCCTTGGATTGGAATGGGGACTGGACCAGGAGGGAACCAACAACAACAGCAACAACAAAAAAGGCCAAGAAGGCAAAGAAGAAATAGTCACATGGGCTACTGGGAGTGATAGAAAAGGAAATAGCCGCCAGAGCCAGGTTGACCATCCAACAGAAAGAGTCCAAGAGGCGGCCCTTAATTATTTTGCTTCTATCAAAATAATTAAAACAATAGTTTGTCCTAGGTAACCACTTTCTCTGCGCTCTGAAGACGTGATATCATTAGCCCTGAGGGCAGCTCTGTGAGAATAACTTCCCTGGTGCCACCTGGTTTCTTGAGCATAAAATCAAGGTGAGGGCAGCCAAGGGCAGCGTGGCTGGAAGAGCAGGGCCATCTTTCTGTCTTACGGAGTACATTGACCGTGATTGTGTGGGTGTCTTCCCGGGGCTGTCGTCTGTGGGCTATTAAGGATAAAACCTTAATAACACCACCTTCCCAGGAACCCATGCGTTCTCCAGAGCTTGCTTCCTTCAGAGTTCTGTCTCAGTTTCGCTTGGATTTATATTTGAATTCAGGTTTCCCCTACATTAAAAACAAACAAAACCCCTCAAGTCACTCTTCTTCCTTCCACCTCCCATACCCTGGAGCAAACTTCCTCTCTTTATCTTTCTTTCCAACATCAAGAACGATGGACCTTTATTTATAACAGTAAGAGATTCAGAATAACCCTGCCTATCCTGGCTGTTTAGGCGAAAGTTTAGCTATTACTCAATAATTAAAAACAGCATTTGAAAACTATTTAATTACATAAGAAAATTCTCCAGATGTAATTTAAATGAAACAATCAGGAATAAACCTGCATATAAAAACATGATTCCAATTTAAAAGTAGAAATCTCCCTAATGTATGCATAGAAAACTGTCAGGAGGGAACTATCCCAAGGTGCGCATAGTGTTTATCTCTGGGGTGGGAGTATGGAAACTTCAACTTTCTTCTTTATATGTCCGTAAAAGCATTTTTTACACTGAATTGGTATTATTTTTTATAATTAGAAAAAGAGTATATTTTATGACTTATTTGTCTTGTTTTTTTGCACTTCCTCTGACTACCTCCTTAACTAATCTTCGCATTTTCCCCTCCAGCCCCTGGTCTCTTCTGAAGTTATTCTTTCCAGAGTCACAGACATCACCTACTTATTTAATTTAGTGGGTTTTTTTCTTAACTTCAACATCATGAAGATCACTTCTACCTTCCTCATCATCTAGACATTTTCAGCTGGGTGCTTACCAGGACCTTAATCTCAAAAATATCCAAAATGGAACAAATATTCTTTATTTACCTGTATCAGTCCCTCCCCACTGTCCTCCCTTAACCTAAATCTCTTTCTCATTTTAAAATTTCTGATGATGACATTACCTTGCTTCCATAGACCTGAACTTGAGATAGCAGGTTCAGTCTGACTCCATCTTCTTCCTGGTTCTCTTCTCTTCCTCCATCCATTCAATTGCTGAATTCTCGAAATTCTTCTCTGTAATATATGTTTCTTTTATCAATTACCTTTCTTTCTTTCTTTCTTTCTTTCTTTCTTTCTTTTCTTTCTTTTTTCTTTCTTCTTTCTTCTCTCAATTTCTCTCTCCCCTCCTCTCCTCCTCCTCCCTCCTCCTCCCTTCCTCCCTTCTTCTTCCTTCCTTCCTTCCTTCCTTCGTTCCTTCCTTCCTTCCTTCCTTCCTTTTCTCATTGTGCCTTGTCTAGTTCAGGTGCTTCCTGTCTGATACCCAGGTCACTTTGATAGTATCCTAACAATTTGCTTTGTTTCTAGTTTCTGCTGCGCACCAATCCGTCAGTCCACTGACAGGACCACGGCCCAGCTCTGAGCAGGTCTCTGCTCTGCACAAAGATTTCCATGAGATCCTCATGGTCTTTCAAATCTCAAACATATTTTCTTAGGTTTTCTTAGGCCTAAGAAGCTATCCTTTTCATTTTTATTTCCTGCTATCCCAATTCAAACCCTGTGTTCAGTCAGCCTAACCAGGCTATACACCTTTACCCAAACCTGCTGCACCAAAATCTTGCTTTCTCGTGTCATTCAGAGAATCACTGATTCAGAAGGGACTAGCCTTAACATCTCTAATTCCTTCCTTCTATTATTATTTCTTGTCCAATCTCTTTTGAAAAAAACTCCTGCTTGCTTATGGCCCTTTAAAATTTGGCACCCAGTACTGATTTCAGTGTTCTGAGTTGAACAGGCCCTCGGCTGGGAAGGAGGTTATTGATGAGCAGTTGATGCTGGAAAGTGAGGCTGACTATTTGCAGCTAACTCTTTGCATATGGTGCTGAAGAGGTTCTCTTGGAAAAGGGTATGTGACTCTGACTCCCACTATGGTCCAAGGATATAAAAACATGTCTAATAGACCGAGGTGTCTCAGACAATGAGAATGGAGACCCTGAGAGGAACTTGCTGTAAGGACAAGAAGAGATGAGCTGCGAGTGACCCTTAGCATCAGGGCCAGAGGCTGGAGAGGTAAAAAAGACTGAATAGGGAACCCAGGCTAGGGTAGGTGGGTGGGTGGAGATGGCCGTGATGGAAATTTCCTTTGCAATCAGTACTGAAGCCATTGGGTATAGAGTCTGGCTTCTTGAGCTAAGTATAAGTTTCTTTTCTCCTGCCAAGAAATGAGAAGAAATTTGGAGTGAGTCGTGGACAATTATAAACCCTCCTGAAGACTGTTGGAAATATCTAGGGTAAGGAATCCTAGGAATAGGTTGGGCTTCCTGTGAGGGAAACATGTGGAGATGAAGAACATCAGGATATGGAGCAATACTTGTAAAGTGGTCCTTATTCGCACTCACAGGCTGGTGAAGCCTGGAATACCAGTTGCATAAGTATGGCCTTCCCCCATTAGATTGTAACCTCTTTGAGGTCAAAGTGATGCCTGTCTTTAATTGTAGTAAACCCAGTGCCTGAATCTAGGAGTATACTGAAATTTGATGAATGAATGCATATATAAGAAGTTTGATCTACATACAATAGAAAGTATGATCACCTTTATTTTAGAATCTGTATGTCTATTAATGCAGTCCAAGACCACAATGGTGTTTGTGGGTGCCACGTTGCATTTGCAACTGATCCATATCTTGCTATAGACTGGTGGTCCTCAGATTGGAGTGTACTTCTGAATTACTTGTGACATTTAAAAAGCATACAGATGTCTGGGCTTACTGAATAGGAATTCTCCTAGTCAGGGGTTAGGGCCCAGGTTTGTATATTCTACCGAGTTCCTCTGGTTAAATCTCTGCTGTGGCCTGAAGCACCTACATAGTTTTCATAAGCGTTGTTGCTACATCATATTTCCTTATTATGTTTTTGCAGTTAAATGTTTAGACTCCTGCTAAATTTTATGTTGTCAGTTTGGCTCATTGTTCTTGCTTATCAACATCTTTTTGATCATTGACTATATTAGCTATTTTCCCCCAGATTTGTGTCACACGCACATTAGATAAACTTGACTTCTTTTTCTTCATGAGAGTTGTTGAAAAACATGTCGAACATAAAAGGATTAGGGTTGAAACGGATTCGCACCCAGAAATAAGTGAGCTTAAACTTTTTTTATCAACAATTTTTTCCCTTCATAAATTTACTTTAGAGAGAAATAACATGGGGACACAGTGAGGATATTTGATTTGCATTTTCAGCTCTACAAATAAGTATCTCTGTGACCTTGGGCAAGTCATTTATTCTTCCTGAGCTTAACTTTCTTTATGAGGAAAACCATAGGGAGGAGAGATTAGTGCTCTGAGCTGACCTGAGTCCTCTTCTTCTGCGTTTTTCTCTCTTGACCTGCCCCCAGTTCCAGTCATTCTTTCTGGAAGTTCAACCTGGCATGGCCCCTGCTGTCACCATTCCTGGCCTCTCATAGTAGGCAGATCAGCTGTTCCATCTGACCAGCCTGGAAAAGAGAAATTTTTCAAAAAGACTTTTCTCATAGATAAAAAACAACCTGAGGAAAAGCAAGGAAACTATATAGGCATAGAAATGGGAAATATTACTCACTTATTAAGGATTAGTTGGGTTTCTATGATATGTCAGTCATTGTTCTGGGTCCTGGGGATATAGAAGTGAAACAAAATATTTGTCCTGATGAAGCTCACATTCTGAAATGGTGGAGACAGATAAGAAAGAAACACATAATTGGATACACTAGGTGGTGAATATGCTTTGGAGAAAAATAAAGTCTGATAAAGGGGACAGGGAGTGTGGACGGGTGGCTGCAATTTCATGTAGGATGCTAAAGGAAGGCTTCTTTAATAAGCTGGTGTGTAAGCAGAAGTCTGGAAGACATGAAGGAGTGCTGGGGGGAGAACAAAGGCCTTGAGGACGGCACATGCCCGTGAGGTCTAGGAACAGCAAGCAGGCGTGGGAAGGGGAGGATTTACCCGGTGGGAGACGAGATGGAACAGGTGGCAGAGGCCCAGATTGCTAGGCCCTTATATTCCATGGTAGAGACAATGTATTTAAATGAGAAGCCATTGGAGTCTGTGAATAGAGAAATAACATGATCTGACTTAAGGTTTTAAAGGATCATTCTGGCTGCTGTGCAGTGAATAGACTCTATCGGGGCAAGTGTGGAAGAAGGGAGACCAGTTGGATCAGGGAGGGGGGTGACCAGGTGGTTAAAGTGTTCAGATTGCAAGGAAACTTTGAAGGCTACACAAAATACACAGCAGGATGTGCTGGTGGGTTGGATATAATGTGTGTGTGTGTGTGTGTGTGTAGAAAAGCCTGTGTGGCTGCCATCTATTACGAGAGAGAGAGAGAGAGAGTGTGTCAAGTTGAGGGAGAAATTTCACAATTCTTTTTTTGAGACTCCATGATTTTTCAGTCAAGCAACCGGAATGACCAGGTTACCAGCTGTTGAGACGAGGAGGCTTGGGGGTGGTAAATGTGAATTCGATTTTGGATATATTAAGTTTGAGATGACTTTCAACGTCTCAATGAATCAGGGGTTGGTATAAAAACCTGAAATCACTATGGCTATGTTGAGGAGGATTGTTATCGTGAAGAGCGGTACTTTAACGCTAAACTTACATGTCTCCATAACTTCAAGCCCTGAAATTTGTCCTTGCATATTTTTTCTGTCCCTTTCATTTTCCATAAATATCCTTATTTACTACTTTCTAAAGCTGGTTTCCTTTTGGAAAAGCCTGACTTTCTTCACCTGCGATTTTTAAGATCTAGTCTCTATCACAAGTATTCCAGGCCAACCTGTCAGCCGATGGAAGACTTCTGGGCTTCTTCATAATTCAAAATCGGAGTCTTTGCCTGCTTAAGTTCTTGTTTTTCTTAGAAGGTTACTGCTATTGCTATCTCATTTGCAAAGTGGAAATGACTAAGATACTGTGGGCCAGGGTATCTTTCCAGAAGTAACCACTTCCCCAGGTTCCCTGTGATGACTCAGAAAAGTGTCCCCTTGTCTCTCCACCCCCTTTCATTGTTCACAAGAATCTGAACACCGCAGGTTTCCAGGAAAACTACTTTAAATAGTGACAATGTCTCAATAAGAAAAGATTTCTCCCCTTCATATTTCTTTCTAGAAATTAGAGGATGTATTATTATTAAGATACACACTATCTTAAGATTCTGAGTATCGAGAGTCATATAATAACACAAATATTTAAGAAAAAAATAAAAAGAAAAGCGAAAAGTGGGAGACATTATTTCTTACCTTGATTCTAAGGAGAATTCTTTAGTTAGAAATGTAAGATAGTTACTTTAGATGATGCCTAAAACATCAACTAAACCATTTCTCTGTCTGGGGTCATAACATTTTGCCTCCACCTCTTTACAATTTTATCCCTTTTATTTCTGTAAAGGAGTTAATGAAGTTAATTGCTTAAGGATGGGCTTGCTGACAAGGAAGAATAAAGGCAGGAAGCCAATGACAACAGGGAGTTTCAAAAATTGTTAGTGGCAAATTATCAATGAAATCTGTAGACCCTCGGATTAAACAGATTAGAGTGGAACTGCTTTGCCTCTGGCTCCTACCACGTTCCTCTACCTCTGGTTCCCACCTTGTCCCCTACCCACTCCAACCCATTCTAACTATAGAGTTTTTACAATAGCCGTTGGCATTTCCCTCACAGACCTCCAGAGAAGAGAGCTCTGTGTTCTCTAGTTGATTATAAAAGGCAGGAGACCTCTGGGTAATTGAGAGCCAGGTAGAGGAGGACCTGGGCTAATGCTATTGGTTTAATATTTGTGGACCCCAAACCATGCTTTGCTTGTATCAACTTGAGAGTTTGAGATTCCATTCACCTTGTCACTCAGAAGAAGGCAGAGTAAGGTTGTCTAAGCAAAAGAAGGAAGCAGAGGAAGTGTATGCCCCTATACCCATGACCTTTGCAGAAGGCCTTGACTTTTTCTTCACTTAATTCCAGAGTTTCCTGTCTTCACACTCACCCGCCTCAGACTCATCATTTCAGTTGGTTTTACTATGAGAGCACACATTCCTTTCAGACGGTGGTTTGAGCCTCAGTTAGACACAGTGGCCTGGCAGTGATGGCTTTGTCTCTTGAGCGGTGACAAGCATGATGGACTGTGACTCGGTCTAAGAGTTTTCATCATCTGCACAAGCCAGTCAGCTCATCCATTATCTGTGGTTTGTCTCATTCCTCCTAAGCCTGTTAGCTCATCTCTCTTTGCTGAGTTGACTTTCAGTTTTCTTCCTTTGTTTGAGCTCCTGAGACTGTCTGCCACATTACCTTCTTATGTGGTCATTGTCCCATACAGTGCCATTTACAGATACTATTAACATGCCATTTACACTCTCCTGGATCACTAATAAAAATGTTAAATGAGTCAGAGCCTGACACCGTGCTTTTGCCATCTGCAGCATGTTGACATTTGTTATTACCAAAAGCATATGGCCTTTTAAGGCAGAATTCAGACCCTACATTCTTAGCAGTCAAAACTCGACCCTTTCAAACTTGACTTTCAGCATTTGCAGTAATAAACATCCCCATTAACCATAATCATTAGCTGCATTTACCCACAGTAGTGGCCTAGGTAACACTGAAGGTGATGAACAGGGTGGGGAGTAGAAAGCAAAAGGGGTGAGGGACTCTGAGCTGATGTTGTCAAATCTGAGATTCAGTGGGCTCAGTTCTCTGGGTCCTTGGAGTTTGCAAACACATACCAGTGATGTGTTGTCACTGGGATCAGGTTGGAGAAAGGAGTATTGACACAGAGTCAACACTCTGCTGTGTAATTTGGGATGCAAAACAGATTATTTTAGGTTCGAATTATTGGCTGCCCTGTTTATTGTGATGAAATTGACATTATTATCTTAGTTCCTTGGCTGAATTATTAAATGTTAATTTATACATTTTTATTTTCCAATGTTGTGGTTTGACTTTTCTTCTTTTTAGGAGTCATTCTGGTTAAAGAATTTGTTTTGAAATCTTCTCAAAATTTGCTACTTTTCTCATTTATTGGCTTAACTATATGTCTTGATAGGAAATTTTGTTTTTGCTTTTGTTTTTTTTTTCCTGGAAAATTGAACTTATTCTCTCTGTGTGTATTTAACTCTGGACTGTACACATTGGTAGAACACAATCTTATCAGTTTTCAATTATCTTCCTATTTTGGGGTGGGTTATTCTTTTTTTCTATAGAGGTTTGAGTGATCCTTCAGTTTTCTTAATAGTAATAATTTTACGTTTTAGTTATAGTTAGCATACAACATTATATTACTTTAAGGTGTACAACATAGTGTTTAGACATCTATATAACTTCCAAAGTGATCACCCCAATAAATCTAGTGCCCTTTTAACACCATACCTAGTTATTACAATACTATTGGCTATATTCCTTATGCTATACTTTCTATTTTCATGACTATTAGTAATACCAATTTGTACTTTTTAATTCTCTCCCCTTTTTTCACCAACCCCCTCGACCCCCTCCTATCTGGTAACCCTCAAAATGTTTGCCGTATTTCTGAGTTTGCTTCTGTTTGTTTATTTTGTTCTTTAGATTCCACATATCCATGCAATCATGTGGCATTTATCCTCCTCTTTTTGACTTACTTCACTCAGCATACTACCTTCTAGGTCCATCACACAATATTTTTCCCATCCCTTACTTTAGTTTGTGAGTGTATTTTAATCTGAAGTAAATCTCTTGTAGGCAGCATATGTAAGGTCCTTGTTTTTTTATCCATTCAGTCACCCTCTCTATTGATTGGAGCACTTAATTCTTTTTCATTTGCAGTACTTGTTAATAGATATGTAGTTATTGCTATTCTTTATTCATATTTTTGCTACCTATTTTTTTCTTTTTAAAGAAGTCCCTCCAATATTTTCTATAATACTGGCTCGGTGATGATGAACTCCTTTAGTTTTTTCTTGCCTGGGAAGCTCTTTATCTGTCCTTCAACTCTAAATGATAGCTTTGCTGGATAAAGTAATCTTGGTTGCAAATCTTGGGTTTTCATCACTTTAAATATTTTGTGCCAAGTCCTTCTGTCCTGCAAAGTTTCTTTTGAAATCAGCTGCCTGTCTTGTGGGAGCTCACTTGTAGTAACTAACTGCTTTTCTCTTGTTGCTTTTAAGATTCTCTTTTTGTATTTAACCTTTGGCACTTTAATTATTACGTGTCTTGGTGTGGGCATCTGGGTTCATTTTGTTTGAGACTCTCTGAGCTTCCTAGGGTTGTATGTCTATTTCCTTCACCAGATTAGGGAAGTTTCCCATCATTATTTCTTCAAATAAGTTTTAGACTTCTTGCTTTTCTTGTCTTTCTGGTATCCTTATGGTAAGAATATTGTTACTTTTGATATTATCCCATAGGCTCGTTTTATTATCTTCATTATTTTGGATGTTTTTTCTTGTTGCTGTTCTGATTGGGTGTCCTCCGCTACCCTATCCTCTATATCAGTGATTTGATCCTCTGCTTCCTCTACTCTTGATTCCTTCTAATATACTCTTCATCTCAGATATTGTATTCTTCATTTCTGATTGGTTCCCTTTTATAATTTCCATCTCTGTTTTTGTTTTTTATCTCTTTGTTAAAGTTCTCACTGAGTTCATCTACTCTTCCCCTAAATTTCTTGAGCATCCTTATAACCAGTGTTTTGAACTCTGCATCTGGTATGTTGCTTGTCTCCATTTTGATGAGTTCTTTTTTTGAAGCTTTATTCTGTTCTTTCAAGTGGGACATGTTTCTTTGTCTCCCCATTTTAGCTGCCTCCTTGTGTCTGTTTTTATGTAGGTAGGGATCCTAAGTCTCCCAGTCTTAGCAGAGTGACTTTAAGTAGTAGATGTTCTGTGAGGCCCCTTGGCACAGACCTGAGAGGAGTCCAGCTGCAAGGCAAGTTCAGCCACAGCCTATGTACCTGCTGGGCCAACTGGTACAATAGTTACCAAGCAATCCACATATGGCTGCCATCAGTGCTGGCTTATAGGTACCTCAAAGGGTCAAATCTGAAACTGAGGCTGGCTGCTGCTAGCACAGGGTTCGGGGCTGCTCAGCAAGAGGTACAGGGCACGCCAAGGCCAGATGCTGCTTCTTTGGGTTTTGTGAGCCCTTGAGAGATTTTTTGAAAGTTTGCGGCAGGAGCCAAGACAGCCCATTTGCATGGAATAAAGTAGTGGAAGCGGTTTGGGTGGGCCAACAAGTTGGGAGAGGTGGAGTCTCAGGGAGTCCCCTGAGCGGAGCAACCTGTGTCATCCAGGTTGATAGCAGCTGCATCTGCTAGGATAGGGAGGGCTCAACAAAGGAACAATGGCTCCTGCCTGGACCTCTGTCCGGGAGCAAACTGCTCCTTCAGCCCTCATTCTGAAGCCCGACAGCTCAGTGCCTCCACGTATGTCCCTGGCGCCCCTCGAGCAGCTGCCCCAGCACTGGAACTCAGAACAAGTGAGTTCGTCAGTGAGTAAGGCCAGGCCTGGGCCCTTTAAGAGGAAGGTCTCCACTTCCAGCAGGCCGCCCCCCTCCACCTTGTCTCACTCACCCTCACCTCTGCTCTTTTTCACCATCAGAGGTTTTTGGGACTTCTCTTCCCAGCATTGGAACCCTGAGCTGAGGAGCCCAGTGTGTGCCTGGGACCCCTCGCTCCTCAGGCGGGGGAGGGGGCTCTGCAGCCAGGATAGCCCTGATTCTCGATGGGTGTTCGAGCTCGTGAGGCTGGGCTGTTTCGCATCTCCACCCCACCTACTGTTTTGAGGTGACCTGTTATTGGAGGTGACCTAGTTGTAGGGCTTCTGTTCAGCCAGACCTCCGGCAACTCTGTGTACTGGTTGCTCTGTGGTTTGGTTATAATTTGGTGAGGTCGCTAGAGGAGGCATGTTCAGCCTTTACCTTCTATGCCATCTTGAGCTCTCCTCCATCAGTATTCAGTTTTTAAACTCGGTAACACTGTTTTTAGCATAATCACATTGATATGCTATTTGCATGTCCCGACTCTATTAGAATATGGATTATTCATGGTGTGAAAAGGAGAAATCCTATACAGAAGGATAAAAAAGTGTACTTTTATTAGTGTTCCACCAAAAAGTATCTAGACTTCAATACTTTCCTTAGGTAATTGGCATCTAGTGTCCTTACTATTCCAAAAAAGGCTTTTCATTTTATTTATTTATCTATTTATCTATCTATCTATCTATCTATCTATCTATCTATCTATCTATCTATCTATCTATTTATGCGAGGCAACCTTTGGTTGACCTCACAGATTGCAAGGACTTTGTCAGTTTACAATCCCTTATTTTTTAGGCCTACAGCACTTGGTCTTCCTAGGTGGTCTCCTGTTCAAGTACTAACCAGGCCGACCCTGCTTAGCTTCTGAGATCAGATGGGATCGTGCTTGTTCAGGGTAGCACAGCCGTAGACCAAAAAAGGCTTTTCAAAATTTGGCACTAGCTATCATTGAAAATCAAGTTTGATCAGGGAGACTTCGAACTCAATTAAATTTACCCAGAGCTGAAGTTTTATATCTTGTCTAAGTGAGATAATTCTGGAGGTTAGAAGTCTGAGATCAAGGTTTTGGAAGAACTGGTTTCTTCCGAGGCCTCTCTCCTTGGCTTGTAGATGGCCATCTTCCCCCTATGTCTTCACATGGTCTTCATAGTCTTCATTTTTTTTGAAGGTTCATCTGAGTGAACCTTCAAAAGTCCATGCTGCTGTTGTTATCTCTCCGGAGAAATGACATTTCTCTTCTAAATTTCTTAGTTTGATTTCTACACTTTTAATATTCTCCAGGATGGACTGTGATTGTTCTCTCTCTCGTTTTTGACTACAGAAGGGAATGAGACATGGACATACATGACATAAATGTGAGGGGCAAAATAATAAGTGACATCATGCTGGTGCCAATGGCTATGGCAGGGATCCAATCTTTGCCAGAAGACATGACAAACCACTGTTGTCTCAGAGAGTGTTGCAGTGAAAAGGAGTAGCCAGAGAAATTCTGTAATCAAGGATTCATTTATTTGGAGCACCATAACTTGGAATATATGTGTTAGGAATCTGGACTCAGATAAAGAGAGTTTTAGAATTAACAGTCGTACATATCGTTTTTTGGAACAGTTTCCTGGAAAAAGGCAGTAACGCATGCAAGAAGAGGGTGAAGAATGAATCTTTATGAACTTTCAACCATTTGTTTAACTGATTGATTGTGCCAGGTGCTGAATTAAATGCTCTGCTTCATTAATAATAGTAACTATGATGATCTCAATAATTATTGAGAATAATAATTTCTCAATAATCCTCCCATCAACCAAGTTAGTTTGGAGAGGTTAAGTAATAAAAGCTTTCCAAGGTCACACAGCTTATAAGTGGAAGAGCTAGAACATCGTCCTATCTGATCTCAAAGTCTGAGCCCCTATTGATTGTTCTAAATGGTAGAGATGCAAACATGAAGCAAGTGGTGCCTGCCCTCAAGGATCTCAAAACAGATAGGAAGGAGGTGGAATTCATGTAAGCAAATTTAAAAAAATGGTATGATAAGCCTATGATAGAAGCATATACAGGGATCATTGGGGTACAAAGAAGGGTGTGTTTGATTCTATGTAATAAGGGTATTGAGTCAAGATAGAAGGAAGTGGCAATGATCTGAGTCTTGAAAGATGAGCTGGCCGGAAGACCCCTCAGATCAACTTTCTACACTTTTCTTTGGCTCCTGAATCATCAGCAATTCTGGATTCAATATGACTTTCAGGAGAGTGCCTTTAATTCAACAAGTATTTATTGAAATCTGTTACATGAACGCTCCATGTTAGAAGTCAAGCAGAAATACAAACAAACAAAAAGAAATACAAACAAAATGTAAGACTTGGTCTCAACTCTGCAGTAGATAAGGAGAGAGAAATAAGGGGTCCAGCATGCAGTGCTCAAGCAATTTAGAGCAGGTAGAGATAGGTGGGTGTGGGTGCTTTTCTCATGGAAACCTTCAAAGAGAAGGTAGGCTTGGGGTACCCTGGAGCAAGAAAGGGCTGGAATTGGTGGGAGCAGCATGAGCAAAGGCTTGGAGTTGTGACTGGATGCTCTATTCAGAGGGGAGGCAAGATTGTCTGAAACAGAGAATTCTGATATCATTAATAGGGAGATACTGATGTGAATAGGAGGGGCGGAGCCCGCTTCTAGAAATTCTTTCCCAAAGTCAGGCTGAGGACATTGCCCCTTCTGACACCATGTGCCCTCTGGCCACCTTGCTATTGAAGAGTTCACTGCCCTGTGGCACTCTCTCGCCTCCCCTTACTCAGCCTGACATTGATGGGCCTCCTTTACCCGTCCCGCTGCTGGGGGGCGGACAAGCAGCTCTCTGCTACTCCGGTTGTTTTGTCACTGTCTTCCTAGCTAATTCTAGTGTGGCTTCAACTTTTGTAGTTGGTACATTTAAGACCATAAATCTCTTCAGTTTAGGGACTGAATTTGAAGGGTCTCCTGGCCTTATTACAGTTTCTCCTAACCTCAGACACTGCCTTGGGCGCTGTCGTGCCCTCTCTTTCTCTGAACATGTGCTCTGTGTACTTTGTGTTTAGTTCCCCTCTGGCTATAAACATGTAAACTTGTAAATTGCTGATGGTGGTCTCTCTTGGCACCTCCGTTCTAATGTAGGGTAGGCAGGTTTTCTTATTTGCAGGAATTGCTCTAAACACTAAATTTTTAAAAGTCACTTATCTGTAAGTTTGTGAAACATAATTTAGAAGACTTCTCTGTCCCAGAGTTCATTATCATTATAAAATAGAACGTGTTTTCAATGACCTGTTCACCCTTCCATTCCCCAGTGGTCTCAAGTCTCCTCTATAAGTGGCTTGGAGAAAGGAGGAAGCAGAAGGCAGTAGTAGGCAGTGTGTGGGAACCAGTTTTGTTTTCCTGCTGGTCCAATTTTAGACTTTCACATCAATTACTAAAAACAAGTTCAGTGGCATTGTGGGCAGCATCCTGTTCTGGGGACTGTGGGCAATGCCAATGTGTATGAGTTGTTTCCATTCCTTGGTTTTGCAGCCCAAACTGGTCTTGTTCTGAGTCCAGCATTCTCAGGTACCTGGGACCATTTTTCCAGAATGTCTTGGGTAAATGGGATCCCTGGATATAGGGCCTATGGGGAGCCATTCTGCCTTCTGTTCCCTCTGCCTCTTAACCTGGTGTCCTTAGGAGTGAGCAGATAAGAGAAGAAGACCTGCCATGTCACATTTGAAAATTGGCTTTTCTCCTGCTGTAGGGCACCAACCATCAATAGGAGAACAATAGGTATGAGCTGAGATGGGCAACCAAGCATGAACGGCAATTGGAGAAATGTTAAGTATGGCTGTTATTGGAAACATTTTCAATGAGTCTATGATAATGTTAAAAATGGCCTTAGCTTTTCAAAAAAAAATTATTTCTGTATTTACTGGGTGTGCTATTTATTTAAATTAGAAAAGTAATATATGAATAACAGTTTAATGCTGCTCCCTGCAGGGCTAATTCATTACAGTGCTATTTGTCTCTGGAACATTTTTCTAAAATAAATGTGTATGTATGTAAAATAATCAATTATAGAGAACATAATATAAAATATATTTTTATATAACAATACCATTCTCTGAGTGTTATTAAACCATGGAAGCAACATTATAAGCTTCAAAAGAAGCCGAAAAACTATAACTTTGAAGCATCCTTCTATAAAATTAGAAAAATTAGGGGTATCAGTTCTAATTTATGGGAAGCCTTGATAGGATATATTTTATTGAGGGAAGTACTTTGAAAATTTAAGTGTAGGTTGCTTTATTGCGTGTCTCAGCAGGGTAAACTGGGGAAAGTTAGAGTATCTTACAGTTTTAAAGCACAGAGTACGGTGAAAAAAGCCTATTACATACAGTAGGCCCTCCTTATCTGTGGAGGTGTGTTCCAAGATGACCCCCAGTGGATGCCTGAAGCCATGCATAGTGCAAAACCCTTTATATACTGTTTTTTTTTTCCTGTATATGCATACCTATGATAAAGTTTGATTTATAAATTAGGCACAGTAAGAGATGAACAATAATAACTAATAGAACAATTATAATAACATACAGTAATAAAAGTTTTGTGAATGTCATCTCTCTCTCTTAAAATATCTTATTGGACTGTACCCACCTTTTCACTTCAAGGAAGCACTTTACCACTTTTCTCTGGCATATCTGAATTGTCAGCATCACTACTCTTGCAGTTCGGGGCCATTATTAAGTAAAATAAGGGGGACGTGAATACAACTATTGCAATACTATGACAGTTGATCTGATATCCAAGACAGCTACTAAGTGACTAAGGGGACAGGAGCGTCTGCAGAATGGAGACACGGGACAAAGGGCTGAGTTGCATCCTGCTTGGGATGGAGTGGGATGGAGTGGGTTGGTGTGAGGTTTTATTACGCTACTCAGAACGGTGTGCAATTTAAAACTTGTAAACTGTTTATTTCTGAAAATTTTCATTTACTATTTTCAGATCAGTTGACCACAGGTAACTGAAACCTTGGAAAGTGAAACTGTGGATAGGAGGGGGCTACTGTAGGGGGGCAAAGTTCCTTTTAAAATTTAAATCTATATATGCCTTGTTTTTTATCATTGTAGTTCCTTTCAGTTCCTTTCTTCATGTTTGCTGACAAACAAGAAGTAGCAAAATGCTTTCAAAGTTATTCTGTTTTTTAACTATATAATTCTAATTTTACTTCCTGGAAAAGCAATGTTTTAACTGGAAAGCTGATGATAACCAAAAATGTTGAAAAATGTGTTTGATGTAGTTGTTTACTTAATCTATAAATTGTTTATATAACAAATTGAATTGACTTATTTAAGCTGTACATGAACTCCCAGTACTATGTTAATTAATTCGCCACTCTCATAAATGAATCGGCCAGCTTTATGTTAATTGACTTTCCACTAGATGTACTGTGTGCATTCTCTTGTTAGTCAGAAAGCAACCAATTCTAATCTAGTTTTCTCCCTGTAGGCCTGTTTGAAATAATGAGTGCCTCTTACGGATTTTGATCCTAACATAGTACAGAGTATCATCCTTCCATAGTATGCTCTCAGTCAATGACAGCTAACTCTTTAAACTCGACTTTCTTCTCTATTTACCTCTACTTTCATATTTTATGCCAGTGGTCACTAATGTAACATGCTGCAAATATTTTCAGTTAGTGATGGCTCTATTACTCTATCCTACATCGAGTGCATTTTGCAGTGTGTGTTGTTTACTGCAGTCTCTCTTTGTGCCAGTTATTTTGTATTCTGGTGAATTGTCTCGATCCATAATAGTTGTCAAAGTTTGTGTGAATGATGGTGCTGGCCCACTGTGAACCAGATATGAGCATCATGGGAGATGTTAAGGGTTTAAGTTCCAGGGTGCCTAGAATTTATCCAAGCACATTGTGAAGAAGAGAGGGTAAAGTTCAGTGAGCAGTTAGGAACTGGACTTCCTTTGACATTATGAATGATGTCATAAAAATAATTGCAACTTTGGAATTATTTAATTGCACCATTAAATGAATGGAGGCCAGGAGAAACTGGCTAGGTTGGAGAAAGGCCTGTTTTGACTTGAGAAGATTTGAAGGAATGACTGTGATTGCTGGTGAATGATTCTGAGGACACATCTTCACCTAGGTGATGCCACAACAACCTTGTGAGGTTGTGATTCAAAGGAATCAATGTTCCAAATTCCAGGAATCTATTCCCCTCCCTACTACCTCTATCAAGTGAAAGAGATATTCATGTTATTGCACATGGTAGAAAAACTAACCGTGTAGAGGGTGAAAAACGAAAGACACAAATCCCCATCCTCTCTTTTTCAGTTTCATTCTGTAGGGGTAACTACTGTTAACCATTTCAGAAATTTTTAATACACATGTCTGTGTATAGGTGAGTTTAAGTGGTGGCACACTTCAGGCCATACTAGGTGGCAGGAAATACAATTAATATATATTTTTCTTTAATGAATTAATTCTATTATTATATTGCTATTGGGAGGTATGACCTTAAACATAGACATTTCAGGATTTATCTCTTCCCTTTCCTAGAGTCATAACTAAGCTTGGAGGGTTTGGTGGATGGAAGGGGTGGAAAGCCAGTATGTGGGGTGGATGAAACATGTATCATCGGTGTAAGCTACCACTCTGGCTTTTTGGAGTTCTGGATCCTGTTCAGTGTGCAGTCACTGGTCCATACAGATAGTGTGGCAGTCTTTCTCATTCTGGCTTCAAGGCTTCTGAAGTCTGGCCTCTCAGTTACTTCTGAGTCTTTTGGGGATGCTTCAGGAAACCTCTGGTTCTTCCCATTCTTTCATGGGTGTTACACGGGGAAATGTCTCAGGGCCATATCTCAGAGACACCCCACTCTGCTATCTCTGCTCTTCTGCTTCCATATCATAGGAGGAACTCTGGGATGCTTGCTATTTTCCCGGGTGCCTCTTTCCCTGAACTGAGGCCCAGGTATTCTCTGCTCTCAGATCTCCTAACTCCTCTGGGATTTCTATCTTGCCCTCCCCCAGCTCCCACGTGGTGGGGAAGGGCGACTGGCAGGGAACGGAGTCCTTTCTAAGGGCCCTGACAGCATTTAACTCACTGTCCTCAACTAGTCCAAGGAATCTTCATTTAGTCTGAGAGTGGGCAAAAATGGCTTGTGGCATAAAATGGCTTGTGGCATAAAATGATCTGCATCTCAAAAGCCCAGCTTCTTAAAGCTCAAAAGCTTTGGCTTTTGCACCCCTCAAAGCTATTATTTCTGCCAGGAGTATCAAAAGCCTATTTTAAAATGCAAAAGCCAGGAACTGACATCTTCGTTTTCTGTGTGGCGTTTCTCAGAGGCAGTACAAGCAGAGTAACAGGAAATATCAGGAACAAAGATCACATCACTATTTCAATAGTACACCATAGCAAATGTCTATCCTTTGCAAAAATATTCATGGGATCCGTATTCACTTTCCTGCACCTAAGCTGGTTTTTTTTTGTTTTTTTGTTTTTTTTTTCTGTTTGTTTTTTTAAATTGTACTTTTGGAGATATTTCCATGTCACTGATAGAGAGCAAACTTATTCTTTTGAACATTTGCTTACGATTATTTTGTATGGCTGCATCGTAATTTGTTCAAATGGCATTTTCTTGTTTCTTTTTTGGTTTGTTATTATAATGACTGCTCCAATGGGGCATCACCACCCAGGCCATTTTCTCAAGGGGGTTTAATCCCACACTGAGTCCTGCCCCTTTTCTCTTCCAGCATTGTTTGAGTCAACTGGTTCCTAAGGGCTTTCTCAGCACAGAAGAGAGGAATAGTGTACTGCTGGGAACATGACACCCTCTGGGCTCCCCCTGGAAGGGATTAAATCTGTTGTGTAAATAGTTTACTACAAATAGTAATGTTTTGCTTAGCAGTTCCAAGTGTGGATATTTCTATGCATTAAATAGA
Source organism: Pteropus medius (assembly GCF_902729225.1). Taxonomy (NCBI): domain Eukaryota; kingdom Metazoa; phylum Chordata; class Mammalia; order Chiroptera; family Pteropodidae; genus Pteropus; species Pteropus medius. The sequence continues at coordinate 2,311,088 of NW_024351735.1, forward strand.
GAAACATCTGCCTGCTTAGGATGAAGTTGGCCAGTTGTTAGCTGGGCCCCTCAGGAAGCTCACACATCTATCTGAATGCTGACCCAGGAACTGTGCCTTGGGAAAGGCTCGTATAAGTGGCAGCCCCTCAAGGCATCCCATTGGATACACAGTTTTGTTGAACCATCAGTGAAACATGGTGGTCACCTTCTGATGGTCTCCTCTAACACAGTCCCACTTTTAGTCAAGAGTCAAGAGAACTACCCTGTACTTGCAGTGCTAAGGATCTTTGAGTCATTCCAGGGGGTTCTCTGGAGAAAAAAATAACTGGCCAAATTTAACCTCAGTATAGAGTAGATGCTCTTAATACAAGATGTAGATAACTAATAAACTTTTTCAAATTCCAACTTATAAAGTCAGATTCAATGGCAGGAATATATAACTTTGAAACAGGCTTAACAGAATTTAAAAAATTAAAAATTCCTACAGTAGAAGTGATTTCTGGGGTATAGTACTGAAATTTTGGATTCTAATGGCTCTGACTCTATAGCAAGTGGAGAGAAACTATTTTATGTTTATGTTTTTAAATTTAAAAATATTAATGTGTGCATGTAACAAACATTGATTGGATAAAAATGTTTATTGGATATACACTATGTGAGAGATCCTATGTTAGGCCTACATTATTATTTATCTCACCCACTCTGCCACTAGCATGCCCACAAAATACTAATACTCTCTTTCTTTTCAGCATTTCATCTCCTATCCTCCTCTCTTTCAAGCTGCTTGTAATATTAGTATGACACCATTAGGCCAGGAAAGAACAAAGCACACAGCCTGTTTTCCGATCTGTACTAAACACCTATCTCTTGCTTATATCAGGCCCTTCTGGGAAAACATTTACCTGGAAATGTAGGAGACGCATTCTTCCCCAAAAGACAAGAAGGTAGATTTTGATATCAGGGAGGTAGGGGACGTTCCCTAAAATAATAGAGATTGATGTATGTAAAATTCTTAGTGTAGTGCCTGACCCGTGATACGCACTCAGCAAACGTTGCTGTTTGATTGCTGTTCTTGTCTCCAGGTTGACATATGTCTAACCATTGGGAAAAACTCACCTCTTTCCATCTTGTTGGCTACTCTTAATGAGTGAAAACTCCCAGAGGATCTTTTTTCACAAGAGAAGCTATGGCAGAGCAGCTCAAAATTAAATTTAATGCAGCTGTTTTTCAAACAAATGAGATAGAAGGGAAGAAGGATAGTTTTATATAAAAGGAGATCATAGTAGGGACATGGCATATCTTCTCTCCTTCTCCTTGACCTTCTGGCTAAGAGAAAAACAGTTACCTAACAGTAATTACCTAAAGTAGCTGAACTTTAATTCACTTAGGGACCCCAATGTGTAATAGACTAAAAGAAGTGCGAGGAAATAGTTCAACCTCAAATTAGGACTCCCATCTAGACTTGCCGACTAAGAGATTCTGTCTCCAGATTTACACACAGAAAACCTTCTCCACCTTTGGGGGTAGTCAATAAATTAACTTTCCCTTTCCACCAGTTGCTGGTGGAAGACATTCTGACCTTTTGAGTTGGAGTCCCTATTCCTACAGGTTAGATGTTGAGTAGAATTGGGAGCATTTGGGAGCAAAATGTTCTCTCCTCAGACAGAGGATACTGATAGCAATTAACATACCTTTATTGTTTTCAACCTACCTGTGTTAGTCTGCTCTGGCTGCCATACAAAATATCAAAGACTGGGTGGCTCCAACAATGGACATTTATTTTCTCATAGTTCTGGAGGCTAGAAGTCCAAGATCATGGGGCTGGCAGGATTGGTTTCTGGTAAAATCTATCTTCCTGGCTTACAGATGGATGTCTTCTCACTGTGTCCTTGCATGGTCTTTTTTCTGAGCACTTATGTGGAGAGAGAAGTCTCTGGTGTCTCTTCCTCTTCTTATAGGGACATCAGTTCTGTCAGGTGAGGCTTCCCTCTTATGACCTCATTTAATCTTAATTACCTCCTTAAAAGCCTTATGTCCAATTACAGTAACATTGGAGGTTAGGGCTTCAAAATATAAATTTAGTTCTTAATACTACCTCTACCTCCCATATTTAGATAGGCTTATGTATCAATGATTTCTTTTACCAGATATATTGGTTTTCCACTGCTGCATAATAACCATCCCCAAACTCAGTGGCTTAATGCAATAGTGATTTGTTAGCCCTCATGTGCCTGTGGGTCAGCTGGGGTTCAGCTGATGTAGGCTGGTTAGCTCGTCACTCTGCTTCAGACTTAGGCCGCTGGGGAGCTCTACTCCAGATATCTCTCATCTTCTTCCTGAGTCCAGCAGTCTAGCCTAGGCATGTTCTTCTCATGGTCAAGATAGTACTAGTAATATTGTCCGTAATCTATACTTACCTGATATCTAGACAGGTAATTTGCTGTTTTAAAAAAAGAATACTAAATTTTATTTTTTTAAACCTCTGTCTCAACCAAGGAGAGATGCAATCTTAGTTTTTCATCAAGTATTAGGACAGGGTCTCATTTTTCTGTTATTGAACCCAGAATAAACTCTGTATCTTGATTTTCTTTCTATGCCAGAACTGTGGGAAGATGAATAAACAGAGAAAACTCTAGGAAGATGAATAAACAGAGAAAACTTCTGCTCCACAAGTTAAGTTGTCCAGTGTCCCAATAATTAATATTTTGAGCACATACCATGTATTGAGCTGTTTGTTTGTTTATCCTTTTCCCTGGATTTCACATATAAGTGAAATTATGACATTTGTCTTACTCTGCCTGACTTCACTCAGCACAATACCCTTTAGGTCCACTCATGATGTTGCAGATGGCAAGATTTCATTCTTTTTCATGGCTGAGTAATATTCGATTGTATATACATACCATCTCATCTTTATCCATTCATCCATTGATAGACACCCGGGTTGCCTCCATATCTTGCCTATTGTAAATAATGCTGCAATGAACATATGGATACACATGTCCCTTTGAAGTAGTGTTTTGGATTTCTTTGGATAAATACTCAGGAGTGGGATTGCCAGGTCCTTTTTTATCTCTTGTTACAGCCTTTGTTTTAAAGTTTATTTTGTCTGATATGAGTATTGCTGCCCCAGATTTTTTTTTGTTTTCATTTTCATGAAATATCTTTTTCCATTCTTTGACTTTTAGTTTGTGTGTGTCTTTTGATCTGAAGTGAATCTCTTGTAGGCAGCATACGTAAAGGTTTTGTTTTCTTATCCATTCAGCCACCCTATATCTTCTGATTGGAGCATTAAATTCATTTATATTTAAACTAATTGTTGCTAGGTATGTAGTTATCATCATTTTATTATTTATATTTTTGATTGTTTTTTCTTCTTTTCCTTAGAGAAATCCCTTCAACATTTCTTGTAATACTGGTGTGGTGGTAATGAACTCCTTTAGCTTTTTCTTGTCTGGGAAGCTCTTTATCTGTCCTTTGATTCTAAATAATAGCTTTGCTGGGTAGAGTAATCTTGGTTGTAGGTCCTTGCTTTTCATCACTTTGAATATTTTATCCTAATTCCTTCTGGCTTGCAAAGTTTCTGTTGAAAAATTAGCTGCCTGTCTTGTGTGAGCTCCCTTGTAGGTAGACTCTCTGCACTTCCTGGGCTTGTGTGTCTATTTCCTTCACCAGGTTGAGGAAATTTTCTGTCATTATTTCTTCAAATATGTTGTCAATTCCTTGCTCTCTCTCTCTCCTCCTTCTGATACCCCTAGGATGCAAGTGTTCATATACTTGATGTTGTCTGAGAGACCCCTTAAACCATCCTCATGTTTTTGGATATTTTTTTTCTTGTTGCTGTTATGCTTGGGTGTTATGCTTGCATTCCAAATTGCTAATTTGATTTTCTGCTTTATCTCATCTACTGTTGACTTTCTCTAGTGTATTCTTTATTTCAGTTATTGCATTCTTCATTTCTGACTGAATCTTTTTTATGTCATCATCTCCATTTTTATGTTTCCTATCTCTTTGTTGAAGTTCTCAGTGAGATCATTGAACATTCTTATAACCAGTGTTTTGAACTCTGCATCTGGTAGATTGTTTATCTCCATTTTGTTGTTGTTGTTGTTATTATTGTTTTCTGGAGTTTTGTTCTGTTCTTTCATTTGGGGCATGTTTCTTTGTCTCCCCATTTTGGCTGCCTCCCTGTGTTTACTTCTGTGTATTAGGTAGAGCTGCTATGTCTTCTGGTCTTAGTAGAGTGGACTTATATAGTAAATGTCATATGGGGCCAAGTGGCTCATGCTCCCTAGTCACCTGATCTGGGTGCTCCACATGTGTGTTCCTTGTATGAGTTGTGTGTGCCCTCCTGTTGTAGTTGAGCCTTGGTTGTTCTTTGCACATCAGTGGGAGGGATTGATGCTCTGGTTGATTGTTGTGAGGTCTGGCTGTGACTCTGGAGGAGCTGTTTTGCAAGGGTTGACCCTATGGAGCAGGATTTGCTTTAGCAAGGCTCTGGTGCCTGCCCAGTTTGCCCTTTGGGTGTGTCATTTGTGGAGGTGGCCTGGTGGTACTCTGGCTCATCCAAAGAGGCCACCAGGTATTCTGGCCCTTGGCCTCCTGGGAGGAGCCCTGTTGCCGCAGACCAAGTTCAGCTGTTTTCTGTGCCCTGCTCAGGGCCACCTGGCATGAACCATGAAGTAATCAACAGTTGTCTTCCACCCACGTTGGGCTTGGAAGTGCCTGGGAGGGGCTAAGATGCAAACTGAGGCTGGCTATCACTAGCACCAGGCTCCAGGCTCCTCAGCAAGAGGAATGGAACGTGCCAAGGCCAGATGCTTTAAAAGGATTATAAAAAGATCAGGAAAAAAGGAAGCTTAGGATTTTCTTGTTTGTTTTTAATAAGTTCCCAGGAATATGACACTGTGGGCAATAATCAGTTCTGCAAGAGATCTGACCTGTTTCCTACAGATGCTTCTGGCCCATTACTAGTATCTCTAATGTTCCATCCTGGGTATTCTCTGTTGAAGTTGCATCATGGGTTGCCATGGAAGCCCACTGGACACCCATACATGTGCAATTTGGAAACGTTGGGGCATTAACACTGGTGGGATGAACTTTGATCAATGGGCATTGGGAACTGGTAGATTAATAATTCTTCTCTCTACTGACAGTTCTAAAACATTTTTCATATGGCCTCCCAGATAGCCTTTTAGAACTGAGAAGCCAATTGTCAGTAGTGGAGGCCAACTTGATGACATATATTTGTAATGGCTCTTCCTCCTGGCCTGCTTTGCTGACAGTGTCACTCGTACCTTTTCCTTGGAATCACATATCTCAATAAAGTACTTACACACAAGTCTTGGTCTCAAGCTCTGCTTGAGGGCAACCCATTTTAAGATAGTGATTAAGTTATAGTTATGTTACTGTATTTCACAAAAATATGGGTTAATAAAAAGAATCATTTTATGACTCTGACCTTATTTCTGAAATATGTTTGAGAGCTATAAACATTGAATTGGATTTATTTATACATTTGACAATTTTTCTTTTAAAGAAGTGGATCTGCCTTAAAAATATCCATTAATTCTTTCTTCCATGCCCGGTCTTTAAAACTCAGATTCAGTGAATGACAGCAGCATGTGGATCCTAGCACAGGACTCACTGGATACCATCATAGACTTTCTTTCCCAGGACACTTGTTTTCCTGCCCCACAGTATATGGTGATACCATCTATTGATCTGAATAAATCATAGACAGATATATATCAACATTTATTCTGTTTGGCTGGAATTTTATTTTTTATTTCCTACATAAATAGTTTAAGAGATTAAAACAAGCAAACTGCAATAAGGGTGAGGAAGAAATGAAGATAAAAGAAATAACACTAAATACATGTCATAGGTCTATGTGCAATGATTACAAGGGCATTTCAATTGTATGTGTGATTCCTGATAGCCAAAGTGAAAGGATAAATAGGATGAGTAATGATGGTCACAAAAATATCCAGAAAATAAAAATTTACCTTCTTCACAGGAGATTTAGAACCTGTCTTATACTAAGATGTGAGAAAAATTTCTCTGGAGGTTCCACAAAAAAATGAGTAGTATATAATTCACCAGTTAACACATTCCATGACATGCCTGCTATATAGGCAAGAAGGACTTCATAGGACTGTTTGTTTTAGCATCCTTCAATATTGTCTAGTCAGCTCTCTGAGGTGTCACTGACTGAGCTAGTGGAAGGCAACTCATCTTTGAGGCCATCTTCCACAAATATAATTTCTCCCAACTAAACTTTTGATGAGAATTGGGTAGCCTGGAGTTTGTCCTGGTACACTTTAGGTCTTACTGGATACAATATCATTTAAAGATGCATCTACTAATGTGATAAGGGCTTAAACTCTCTTGTGCTATTTCAGGTTTTTGGGTGAGAAATTAGTGATTTGGTCAACAATAAAACAGGACCACGCTGGGTAACAGAGAATTCTTTACTCTTTTTGGCATCTCTCACATTCAGACAGTCTGCATCTCTCACATTCAGACAGTCTGAACATGATGATTAGCTTCCTGTTGTATTTAGTCGAAAATTTTATGTCTCTGTCTTTGTGACACATTGTGGGAGCTGGCTGTTGAACAGACTCACTATTTAAAATATTTCCTAACTCTTTTCAAGAGCTCAGGCTGTTTGGTTAGTGGATCTTCCCTGATGACATGGCAGTCATCGAAGTAGGGTTAGTTTTCTGGTAGAAATGCTGCTGCGGAATACAGCCTCCAGGCATGAGTGCAATGCAGGGAGCATGGAGGCATATGTGGCACTCCTGGGTTGGTAGTGATTTCCATTTTGTCAAGAGTGTCACAATTATTTCTCACAATATCTATGTGAGGAAAGGCATTGTCAGCCCTGTTTTATAGGTAAGTAGCTGACAGATATTCATATTGAAGAAGAGTTCTGAAGTCAAACTTCTCATGGAGGAAAACTTCTTTTTTCCAAGACAATCCTTTTCTTGACTTTTATCCATGGTTTTAAACCTTTCAAAACTACGAATCTCAAATTTTCTGTAAAGCTTTTCCTGACCTTTTCTGATTGAGCAAAGTTTTTCTTCCTCCAGGCTCCAGGGGAGCTTTATACAAACCTTTAGTTTAAAATGCATTATAGTTATTTGCTATTATGAGTTCCTTAAGGTCAGGGACCAATCCTTTTCATCTCTGTAAGCCTGTTGCTTTGCATGATATTTGAACATAAGCCCTATAGAGTTCTTTAATATGACCTTCCCCTAGTGATCAATTTATTCTGGAACTTTTTTTTTTTATGAGGAATTACCATATATATGAGATACCATTATAGAAAGCAACAGTTATTTTTTGATAGACAATGAAAACCAGATTTGACCTTCTTTAACCTTCCAGGAAACCGAGAAATTTCCTTGCTCATATGAAAATCCTACAGGAATACTAACGAAGTCATGTGTTTGTAATGGGAAAGTTAGATAATTCCATATTGCTCTTCCCTCTCCTGATTGATACCTTAAAAGCAGATATTAATAAGATGCAAATCTTGTGTTTCTAAATAGTGTTGTGTTATGATCCTGGATCTTTTCACAATTGGAACTCATAAAGAGTCACAGTAACTGCAAAATCTCCCCTGTGCAAACACTAAATTGTCCTTGCTACAAGCAGTATTCCAGCTATCAGCTGACCTGTGCCAAACAGTAAAGCTGACTTCTATTGAAGTTTAAAACCATTTACTCATAGTCTTTGCTCTGGAGTAGTTGTGTACTTCTTCCTTCTCTTCTACCAATTGATTAGAGTGATATAAGACTATCACTACCTAAGTAGTGGTAGGATTAGTAAGAGAGAATGGTTGTGATCTTATATATTGAGAATTTAGGCGGATTAAGTGGCTACTCACTGTTAGAATATGAAAGACTGAAGTGAGAGAAGTAATTTCAATAAAGGGAAGTGGAAAAAGGCATCGTAGCTTGATTAAACAATCTTAGCCTATTACCTGGAGTTGCTGAGACTCCTGGAAATAATCTAAGTGATTCTCAAAATCAGGGCAATGTTTTGCTCATCTCTATAACCCTGAGACTAAGCAGAGATTATCAAGCAGACGGTAAACGTTTTGGAATGATATAGTGGAAAGTCATGGGTGTTGGATTAAACAGATCCATGTTTATATCTTGGCTCTACCATTTATTATCTGTGTGTCTTTGGGAAAAATTACTTAACCTATCTGATCATTGGTTACCTTGTATAAAGAAATGAGTATAGCACATATTGCATAGGTTTTTGTGAAAATCAAATTGGATTTTGTGTGTAATGTGCCAACATAAAGAAGATGCTCAACAAATGATAATTTATTTGATGAGTAAAATTTTGATGACTAAAAAAAAAGATCAGTGTCTCAGTTTTTCTGTATATGAATATGTTCTTATATATATACATTTTAATGAAGGATAAAATAATAAAAATAAATGCCTGCCAAGGACCTAGAATAGCTAAAACAAATTTGAAAAAGAATAAAGTGGGAGGAATCAAGCTACCTGATTTTAACACAAATTAAATATGTACTATGATCAAGGCAGTGTTATATTGGCAAAGGGATAGACATGTAGGTCAATGGAATAGAATAGAACACGTGCAATGCATCTCTAGAACTTCTTCTGCCCAACTAATTTTTGCAAAAGCCATTCAATGGAGGAAAGTTAGCCTTTTCAATGAATGATACTGCAGCAATTAGACACCCATAGGCAAAAAAAAAAAAAAAAAAAGAAAAAGAAAAAAAGAAGAACTTGATCTAAACCTCATATCTTATACAAACATTAATTTAAAAGGGATCATGGACTTAAATGTAAAATGTAAAACTATAAAACATTTAGGAAAAAAACATAGGAGAAACTCTTTGGGACCTAAAGTTAGGTGAGGAGTTCATAGACTTGGCACTAAAAGCATAAAAGGAAATATTGACAAGTTGATTTCATAAGAATTAAAAACTTTGCTCTGTGAAAGACCCTGTGAAAGGGATGAAAAACTACACACTGGGATGAAATATCTACAAACCACGTTATCTCACAAGAGACTAGTATCTAGAATATATAAAGACTAAAAAGTCAACAGTAAAAAGACACACATTCCAATTAGAAAATGGGCAAAAAACATGAACAGACGTTTCACTGTAGAGGCGATAGACATGGCAAATAAGCACATGAAAAATATGATTAGGATCATTAGCCATTCAAAAATGCAAATTAAAATCATAAAGAAGACACTCTACATATTATTACAACATACTATTAAAATGGCACAATGAAAAGTAGTGACAACACCAGATGTGGCTGAGGATGCAGAGAAATGCATCACTCATACATTGCAGGTGGGGATGTAAAACAGACAGCCACTCTGGAAAAGCATATGGCAGTTTCTTATAAAATTAAACATGACCCAGCAATTGCACTTTTGGGCATTTATCCCAAGGAAAGCAAAAGTTATGTTCATATCAAAGCTATACACAAATGTTCATCTCAGCTTTATTTGTAATGGCCCCAGACTGGAACTATCCCAAATGTCTTTAAATGCATGATGGTTAACTAAATTGTGGTACGTTAGTACCATGGAATAGTACTCAGCAATAAAGAGGAATAAACTACTGATATACTCAACAACTTGGATGAATCTCATGGGAATTATGCTGAGTGAAAAACTCCAACTGCAAAATGTTAAATAGTATATGATTCCATTTGTATAACATTCTTGAAATGATAAATTATAGAGGTAGAAAACAGATTGCTGGTTGCCAGGGGTTAGGGAGAGAGAAGGGAGTGAGGTAGTTGTGACTATAAAGTGGTAGCATAAGAGATTCTTGTGATGGACTGTTCTGAGTCTTAACTGTGATGGTGGTCCATGAATCTACAAATGTAATAAAATTGCATTTAACTAAATACATGCACACAGACATAAACACATATGAGTACATGTAAAACTGGTGAAATCTGAATGAAGTTAGTGGATTACATCAATGTCAATTTCCTAGTTGTAATATTGTGCTATAGTTATATAAGATACAACCATTTGAGGAAGCTGGCTGAAGGGGATATGGGATCTCTCTGTATCATTTCTTAGAATAGCATTTGAATGTATGATGATTTCAAAATAAAAAGTAAAAAAAAAAAAAATGTCTGGGCTAGTTGTAAATTCCTCCACTACAACTAAAATGCAGATTTGGTGGAATCTCATTTTGGTTGGGATTAAATAATCAATAATCAATTGGGTTTCAGAGTTGCAGTGGTTGAGAAGACTTAGGAATTCACAGTCAGTTGGGAAGAAATCTACAGCTTCTAGAGCAACATTATCCAATAGGCCTTGCTGTGATGCTGGAGGTGCTCTATGTCTGTGCTGTCCAATACTATAGTCACCATCCACATGTGGGTAGTGAACAGTTGACATGTAGCTGATGTGACTGAAGAACTGAATTTTAAATCTTATTTAATTTTAAGTAATTAAAATTTAAATTTACGTAGCACATGTGGCTAGTGCTACTGTTTTGGACAGTGTAGTTATAGAGAAACAGTGAGAAGAAGTAGGAGGAAGCCTTTAGAATCCAGGCAGCTCAATAGAGTTGACCCAAACCATGTTTTCTCATCAAAACATGGCAAGTTTAGATCAGAAGAAAAAATTTTGGGTTGGTACTTTGGAAGTCACTGAGCCAGGTGGTTTTAAAGAGAAACTTAGACCTGGAATGGAGAGAGAGACACAAGAGACATTACTTTCCCCATGACCTAGGGCAATGGCTTTGCACTGGGGTTGGGCATAATGATGAAGTATGGAGGAGAACTGAAAGAAACCACAGAACATAAATTACATGTAAATAATACTGGCCAAAATTGAATAGTAGGTAACTTTGAATCTCTCAGTTGGTACATTGCATATGTCCTGAAATACTTTAGTTCTACAGGGGTAAGGAGTTTGGTGTATAGAAAGGATTCTGGTCTGCTGGTGCCCTGAATCTGAGTTCTGGGGCTGGCGGCTCTGGTGCTAACCATGAGATGATGGGTCTCTCTCTGGGCCTCAGTAAGAGCGTTGGACTAGTGACTTTTAAGGTTCTTTCCAAGTCTCGGGTTTTGTTTATTTTTATTTTTAATTATTTAGCATGCATACTTTGGTCAAATTGGAGAATTTATTCGAGGAGGGCTTCAATGGGTGAAGTATTGAAGAAAAACTATGATCTTAGATTTGGAGACTTTTCTCCCCACCCCGCTCTATCTCAAAGTGATGAAAGTGGAATATTATACTAATAGTAAAAAAATCACAAGAAAGGAAATCTTCTCTTTGGGATCTGATCTGGATCTCGATACCATGAATGCAGTATGTTATTATGTTTAAAAATTATAAGATTAGAAAAACCATGGTTGATCCAGGGATGATTTATTGTAAAAGACGATTTTTTCCTCAAGTACCTTTGAAGGTCTTGGCTTCACAGAGAAGTGTTAAACTTAATAGACAGTTTACATATGCACGGCATATTTAAGTTTTTTAGGATAAGAAACTCTGCTCTTGTCCCTCTAAATGCCTCTAGGATAGCTCTAAACAAGTTCCCTCAGTGTCTTTAAGACTTGAAAGAACTAGGAGACATCTTATAATTTCTGCTGGCTTCTGGGGTGACATTTCTGGGACTTGGTTTTCAAAGAAGAATGCTTCCAAAAAAGAATTAGTGCATAGGCCTGTTTTCCCCCAAGAACCCAGAGCACTTAATTGTCAGTTTCCTGTGAAGGTCAATAGTTGGACTGAAACTTTTCTCCCCATTGTGCACTCAAGATCCCAGGCCCCCAGAATGACTTGTTCAAGGTTCCTCTGCTTTCTCTACTAATTAGATTTCTTCTCTTGATTTATAAATCTGGGCATTTAAAAAATAAAATGGTGAGCAGATGGAGAAGACTGAACTCTTTGATGGAATTAAGTCTCAGAGATCCCCAAGGTGAAGGTGCCCTTGGTTGTTACTCAGGAGTTAGGCCGACTATAGTTGGAAAATTTCATGTCTAAAAGTTCTTATTCCATGGGAGGCTGTAAGTCTAGCAATCTGTTCTAGACAAACATAGAGCAAGGAGCAAATTGATTTCACATGTACTGCTTGATTTGCACGTTTACCTCTTCTCCAAGAGTGAGTTTGGACTGGCCCAAGGGCTGAGTGCATGGATAACTGAGGGTCTTGGAGTAGTTGACTTCATGTTAGTGTAGTATCATGTATAGCTTTGTTTAGAACTTAGGATGTATTTTAGAATCTGGCCAAGAGAACTTTTGTTTAATATAACATGGTAGGTCAAAACTTTTACCTAGTTCAAGTTTCCACCCACGAAAATGGATGCCTTTAAACAAAGAGAACCAACTACTGAGATTAGCAAAGAACACATGATACTTGACCTTATGCCTCTAGCTGTGTTTTTATGTGTGTGTGGAACTAGCGACATAAACCTATGTCTCGGTCAGCTGAGATAGCTGCTGCTTTATCATTTTCTGTCTTGGACTCTGAAGTTCTCTTTCTTTTGGTTTGACGTGTGTGTGTGTGTGTGTGTGTGCGCGCGCGTGCGCAAGAGTATGCGTGTGTGGCGTTTTGGTGGGAAACAGAGACTGAGAGGAGATTTCTCTGTGTTTTTCTCTCTTTGAGTTTGCTGGCTTGTGTTTCCTGATCTATTTATTTCTTGAGGCCACTATCTGTCTTGGCCAGTATGTTATCCCTGTTCAGTAATTAATCTTTACACAATATGGGAAATAAAGCAGTGTTATGAAGGAATTCAATTATTTAAATGGTGCAGAAACCTCTTTAAGATTTGACTTGCTTTCATTAAGTCAGTTTAGAGGTTATGAAGAAAGTGTAGATTATTGCTTTGGGATACCCTCAACTTATATCCTAACAATAAATTTTTATGCTGAAGTGGACAGCAGTGAAGTGCTATTGATTGTGGGCCTATGTGCATTTTCCACTGGTTATTCTTTTATGTTACTATATGCATTCTTTATTATGCCATTGGAATAAAACTATATAAAGGTAGGGACCGCATATTTAGCTCAAGCCATTAATTTTCATTGCTATTCATTTTTTTCATTAATTACCTTTTTAAAAAATGTATTTTCTCATGTCCATTTTTATCTTACGGAGAAGTGTAGATCAAATTTTAGGAAATTTTACTTGTTTGGGAGATATCCAAATGCAAAAGCAGAAAAAGTATTTGTCATCCATTCAAAAAATTATTCAGATCCTCTGTTGTACTCAGAAACTTTGAAAATAGATCAATTTACATATGACATTTATTATAGCTATTTATAGTCTGATTTACAAAATATGCTCAGCATGCATATTGTTGGGTGCATACTAAAAGAATGAATACTCAAAGGAATTTTTAGCTAAAGTTAAAGTTGAAACTGAACTTTTGCTCAGCCAGGCTTGGTTGAGATGTTTTTGTTTTTGAATTGGAAATGTTTTGTCCATAAAAATGGTAATCGAATATGCCTTTATTAAAATAAAGTATTATATATTGAAAGATTCAATATAGCTTTTTACCTTTAATTCTATTACTTCTCTCATTAAATCCAAATTTAGAATAAGTTATACCAGGCACTGCAGGAAACACAAGAGAAATATTAGACATGACCTCTTCTTTTGGCATCCTACAGTTAGGGAGATAAGACTAGTATGTGTGAAACCATAATGCCTGTCGGCAAGGCAGTATGTAATCAGCTGGTACGTTGTGATGTATGCATTGTAATTACCAAAGAACTTCAGAGAAGGGAGAGAAGAATGTGAATTGGAATAATCAGAAGAGAAGAGTTAGGGTACCAGTTGTGCCAACTTGAACAGCTTAAAATTTGAGCTTTCTGGATTTGTTTGCGTCTTCAAAAAATAAAATCAATCCCACGTTCCTTTGGTTGAATCAGGTTCTCCTTTTAAGTGTATGTTAGTCCTTTTTTTATCTTCTCCTAACCTCTGCCTGATATTTTTTATCTCTTTTGTCTCTGAGATTCATGCTGAGCAATTTCCTCAGATCATCTTTGTGTACACCAAATCACTCTTTTTCTGTCGGCTGAGCTATTTAATGCACTTGCTGAATTTTATAATTTCAATGGTAATATATACTTTTTATTCCTAGATATTTCACTTACTTAGTAGTTTCAGTGTGTCTTATTTCTGAGCTTTTTCTTTCCTGATTTTAATTTTTAAGTAGTATTTCTCTTAAACTTTTTTTCATATTTTCTGTCCTTAATCCTTTTAAACATAATTATTTTCTAGTCTTATTCATATTGTTTAATTATCTGAATTTATTGAAGATCTAATCCTGAAGTTATTGTGCCCATGGTAGGTAGATTCCTAGTGTATTTATAAATATTGCTTATGTGTTTATAATTATTGAGCTCCAAGTTCATCTTCATTGGTACTTTATCTTTGGAACTCCTATGTGGCTGAGATTGGTGATATAGCCTTTCAGAGTTGTTTTACATGAGCATTCTAGGGTATTAACAACCTGAGACAAATTTTTATGTTGATTTCTTAGATTGAGGATTGGCACATCATATGGCTATTATGAATGCAAATAAAAAAAATCTGTGCGTGGCCCAGATCTAGATATATGCATTCCTAGGAGAGATCTAGATATATACATTCCACCCAAGGTCAGGCCTAAACAGACAACTTTTTTTTTTTTTTAATGTGTCTCTGTGCTTCTTGTTGGTTTGTTTTTTCCCCTAATCTACGTTTCATGAGGGTGGATCTTTAAAGGGTCCTAGTTTGATGTAGAGGTCTGAATTCTAATTCTCACATAGATAAACAACAACAACAACAACAACAACAACAACAACAATGACAACTCCTAGAGTACCAAAACCAACAGTGTCTCCCATCCCGCTTTCCTAAAGAGTGATATCAACTGGAAGGCTTACCTCCCTGATTTTCAGTGGTGCTTGTTTCTGGCACTTGAGAATTTTGTTTTCTTGCAAAGTCACCTATACTGTTAAAGAATGCTTGTTATAGTTTATCCAACATCTTTAGATTGTACTGTAGAAGAAAGATTTTCAGTACTTTTTTTTTTCCCTCAGAAGCAGATCCTTAATTCCTTACTATTATTCTCCTCATAAGGGATATGCTAAACTTTCTTTCAACCTTAATGACTGCATTATCCCTTTGCTTTCTAACATTATCAATAAATCTCTCTTTCTGGGGGCATCTTTCTGTCTGCGCAGATCTCTTTCATTTTGAAAAGTTTTCTCTTGACTCTGCCTTTTCTTATATCTGACCTAATTCTGTTCTGCTTTTCACAGTTGGAGTCATTGATGGACTGTTCTGTTAATGTATTGCTAGCTGTACTGTCTGATTACCAACTCATTTCTGAATAATGTGACTTTCATCTCTAGCTCTCCACTGAGACTACTCTTTTCATTGTCATAAATGATAACACATATGCTGTATCCAAGAGGCTTTTCTCCTCCCCCAGGTCTAACACTCTTTTGCTTCTCTGAGGTTTTTGTGTTGACATTCTTCTGCTTTAAACTTTATTTCTTTGAGCTTCATGCCATAATACTGTTCTAATTCTTCTCTGTTCTTCTCTTTACTATCCATCCCCTATTCTCTGACTTTATCCTTGAATTCTTTTTTCTTCTGATCTTTTAAATAGGGGTGGCATTTCTCTTCTCGATTGTACATTCTTCTACATTATCTTCACTCCTATGTCACTTTTGTACAGATGATTCACAAATCTCTATTTAGCCTTACATTTCTTAAACTAAAATTCTTGTTTTTCAGTTGCCTCTCAAATGCCTTTTCCTGGATGTCCTCCTGATATTAAACCATTGAATTTAATATCAAACTCATGCATCCCCCCACTAATAGCCCATTCTTGTGATTTACCTGATTCTGTCTGTTATCATTATTCTCATCTTCTAGGCTTAAAAGTTATTAGAGAAATCTTTCATTCTTGTCAATTTTTTTCTTTCCAGTTTCTCTCTGATTTATCCCTCATTTTTCAGTCTTTTTGTATCTTTCCCTGTTTGTACCTCCTTTGAACTGTTTATCTTCTAAGTGGTTTATCCAACATAGGTTCACTTTTTTATATTCCTTTTCATCTACCATCTTCAGATTAGCCTACTTAATTAACCAATGCCATATCATTACCCAGTTCAAAAACCTTAAATGATTACCAAATACTAACAGGATTAATCCCAAACTTCTTATTCTCGTGGTTTAAAAAAATGCCTAGAGAATTCAGCACACTTGTTCTGGGTTAGACTGTCATTCTATGACTAATTAGTTTTGTGAACATGGTAAAATCACTAGTCATCAGGCAAATGGTCTCTTTCCTTTAAAATAACTTACTAGCAAAAAAAATTAAAAATAACTAAAAGAGATTTTTCGAAAAGAGGAGGACAAATGCCCAATAAAAGATGAATAGATGCTCAACTACAATGAGACATCACTACATACTACCAGAATAGATCAAATAAAGATAGGCAATACCATATTTTGACAAGAATGTGAAGCAACAGGAATTTTTATATACTGCAGGTCCATGAACAAGCAATTTCACCCTAAGTGTATACAAAAATGTTCACAATAGTACTATTCAAATAAGCCCCAAATTTGAAACTATCTCCAAACCATAGAATGGGTAAATAAGTTGTGGCACATTCACAAATGGAATAGTATTCAGCAGCAAGAATGAACAAATTGTGCAACATGAATGAATCTCACAAACATAATGACAAAAGTCAGTCACAAAAGAGCATGTATCATGTGATTTCATTTCTAGAATGGGCAAAAGCAGGGAAAACTCATCTATGCTGTGGTTACTCCTGAGGTACTGACTGAAAGGAGCATAAGGGGGTTCTGTGGTGTTGGTAAGTTATTTTCCTGGGTCTGTGGCTGGATATAAGGATGTGTTCAGTTCGTGAAAATCTATTGAGTGTACGCCTGTGACGTGCAATTCTAGTATGCAGATTATGTTTTAATAAAAGATTTAAAAATTGGAACTGGGGTAGCTATAGACAGTGGAAGCAGTGTAGTAAGCAACCTCCCCAAATCTTCTCCCCAAATGATATGAAATAACTTTATATCTACAAAAATTCTATGAAAACATTAAAGTCTAAGAATACTGAAATCGTAAAATAACTGTAAGCAAAAAGAGAAAAGTCAACAAATGCCAGTGCTGTGGTCCACACGTTTCCTTCTTGCACCGTGGGGTTTTGTGGCAAGAAAAGGCAGACTGGGAAAAACTGCGGGGACACAAAGGAGGTACACTAGTGAAGGGGCCTGAGCGTGAGTTGGAGCAACTACCAGAAAGATTACATCCATCCTAAATCTGGAAAGCCTGAAAAGGTAACCAGGCAGATCAGAGCATGACAACAGAAGAGGGATTTTAAAGCATTCAGTCTTAGAGGATCAGGCATGTGATTTAAAGGAACAGGCTCTATTTTAATGGGAAAACTTGATTTAAAGGATGGTCTTCTAGGGAAAAAAGCTTCTGAGGGAGAAAAAGGCAAAAGGAAAGGAAGAAGAACCATTTGGAAATCAAGTGGTAAAGGGGAAAAGAAAAAAGGGAGAAATTTCATGTCCTATTAGACAAAAAGGAAACAAAAAACTGGAAGCCTTTTAATCAACTCCAACCACTGAAACAAACAAAATCTCATGAAAGTACCTGGACATTTCTAGGCCAAAAAGGAATTAAACCAAGAATGCTCTAAAACACTGCAGTGTCATAAAAATGAACAAAAGGAAAGTAAAAGAAATACTTCAGAAAATCAGGAAGTGAATTTGCAGGCCCATCAACTGAGGGAAATTTCCTGCCTGAAAAACAACTATGGAGCAGAAGAAAATTGTAAGTCTATACTCCAAAAAAGAATGAAATGTACTGAAACAAGCATCCGAGGATATGAAAAATCACTTTAAGTCTGAAACCCGAAAACTCAGGAAACAAATTGAAGAAAAAGACAAAATTATCTCAGAAATGAAGAACAAATTACAAGATGAACAAGGGGGAATGGACCAAATGAAAATTTAATGAAGGGCAGAAAAACAACCAAGAGAATGGAAATGAGTTTAAGAAAAAGGTACAAAGGCTCAGAAAGTAGTAGAAATGGAAGACGGGCAAAGAAAGAATATTCATATTATTTGAGTCCTGAAGAAGAAAAGTAAAACAACAAAACAGAGCTAATATTTAAAACTATAATCCATGAAAACTTCTAGAAGTAGAAAAAGGCCTAAATTAACATATTGAAAGGGCTCATCTGGCAAAATTAACCCAGAATTAGCAATTCTCAGACATATTCTGGTACAACTATTAGTTCTCAAAAATAAAGATAAAATCCTCAAGGTCTTTCTCTAGTCAAAAACATAAAATTACTTACAAGACAAAAGAACTAGATTAGCATCAGACTTTCAAAACTAATGTATAAAGCAAAGGAACAATGAGTATATTTGAATTCCCATACATCATCTTGAGCTTTGTTCTGGGATACAGTTAGATCTTTGGAGTATCTGCTTCTGGGATGCTGTTATAAGTTGTTAGGTGGGTCTTGAGTGGTGCTCAGTCTGGGCTAATTATTCCCCACCATTGAGGCAAGACCTTCCTGAGTACTCTACCTAAGATTTCTGGGGTTCTCTCTCTATGCAGCTCTTTTTGCTCCAAAATTCCATCTGATGAAATCAAGTTGCCTTGGGACTCTCCCCAGATTCTCAATTTGCCTCTCCAATTCAAAGCTGGGTAAGCCAACAGGTTGGAAACCCATGGCCTGGAAATTCTCTCCTGGAATGCTGGACAATTGTAGGGCTCACCTCGTTTGTTTCCTGTGTCGGATATCACTGTCATTCATTGCCCGACACCTAGCATCTTGAAAACTGTTGTTTCGTGTATTGTTCCAATATTGAATTACACTATTTGTTATAAAGATATTAATATCACGGAAAGCTGGGTGAAGGATGCACGAACATTTTCTGTACAACTTTTGCAATTTTGTGAGTCTAAAAGTAATTCAAAATAAAAAATTAAAAATATTTTTAAGTGAAAGGTTTTACTTGATAATTTAAAAGTTACTTAGGGCACTTCTCATTATTTTCAACTCTGTTGCTTATTAGTTTTCCATATAAGTCTATAATTGAACATGTGTTTAAATTTTTTAATCTCTGCTTATGCATTCAAAAAATGCCATTCTTAATATAATTTTCTCCTCTGCATATTCTGTCTGTACCTCTCACCTTAAGACTCAACTCAAATATCAGTTGTTTTATGGAGTCTTAAAAAATCACCCAAGTTGGAAGAGATTTAACTTCATGTTAATTCTAGAAACACTTTGCTTATCACTTTATGGAATGTAAGACTACATTTTAATCAGTATAAGTGATACATATATGAATGATCTCTGTAGTCATCTCCTTTATACATGTTTGGATTGAGTCCTGAGTATTGAAGAATGGATTAGATTTGAAAAGATAGAAGGAAAGAAGACAATTCAGGTGAGGATATTATCATGGGCAAAAGCATGATACAGAAATAAGTATGGCAGAAACAGGGACAAGAAATGCTGAGGAGAGGATGTCTATTGGTTTGTAATTCCATCTCTTCAGAAAGAATATTATAAAAGAAATTCTGACTTGGAACACAAGCAGAGAGGTTTTGGATTTATAGACTATGTAATCTTGGAAAGCCACTTAACTATTTCTGGGCCTCAGTAAAACACAAATAATGGAACATACGTCATAGAATATTTGTGAAAAACAATGTTTAAAATATAAGTTGAGGTACTTTGGCAATTATAAATGACACATGATTTATTTTTCTTAATTTCTGGTTTTCTATCTAGAATAAATGTCTGAAAAATGACTTGCTTTAGAAAAATGAGCAAGTCATTGAGTCTTGTTTGAAGATAGTTATTTCCTTGGAGTTTCTGATTGTAGCAAGGTGCCTACAAAGATTAAAATTCTCTTTTCTCTTCCTCTTTTCTTCTCTAAGTGAAGCGCTAAGAAATCACCCTGGAATAATTGACAGTAACCATTCTCCTGACCGAGGACAGTGACTGTAAGCATCTGGAAAACATTAGTGTCTCCCTTGGAACAGTAATTCAATTTTGGGTCATAGAATATGGTCTCTTTTAGAGGAGTGGATGAGACCTCCCAGGAGTCATCAAAGGTAGGAGTAAGATGAGTAGCACACTTATCCAGGGAAATGGAATGTAATAGAGCTCTTTGTGTTTTAAAGAATTAAAAGGAAAACTTGTCCAATACCTGTGGAAATCTCTGAGGATTGAGATGGAAAATAGGGGTCCCGAAAT
Source organism: Pteropus medius (assembly GCF_902729225.1). Lineage (NCBI taxonomy): Eukaryota > Metazoa > Chordata > Mammalia > Chiroptera > Pteropodidae > Pteropus > Pteropus medius. Next base: position 2,331,355 of record NW_024351735.1, read on the forward strand.
CAGCTGGCACGTGTGGATCGTAAGAGCCAAGCATGGAGAGCCACACCTCTGTGGTCCAAAGAGCATGCAGAGCCACACCTCTGTGGTCCACCCCTGGACAGTCCAGAGCTTAGACTGTGGGATTATCTTCTGTCGAAGAGTTGTGCCATGTGCCCTGTGCTGGAATCTGGATCAGCGGGGCATCATCGCCAAGTAGATTAACATCCTCAGTTACCATGAAGAACCAGGCTTTAATAGTGACATTGTGTGGCCCCAAGAAACAATGGTGTCAGTGTGTTGGAGTGTTCCTATTCTTTTCCTGCCTAACTATGTGCCTAGACTGTCTTCTCCAACCCCCAAAGTTTTGAGATGGCATAAATCCTATGATGTGCTGACAAATGTTTAACAACTGGCTCTCTGAAACAACAACAACAACAACAACAACAACAACAACAACAACAAAAACCCAAACCCTTATTTATAGTATTGCCAATCTCCATGGTATAAATACTCCTATCATGGCTGGTTTTGAGGTACCAGTGTGGTATCACCAAATATGGTATTGGGAGGGGATGTGCAGCAGTCCACCATTATGTAGTATTTTCACCATATAGATACAGTGGATATAAAAAAGCTCAAACGCATTTATAATAGTGAAATGAAAATACAATAATTAGGAAGTGATAGGTTTTGAAAACTTATTACTTTTGTTTTTAACATAATTTATTTTTTAGTTTATAGAATATAATTTTGAATAATAGCTGTATTTACTAACTGCTTTACAAATACCTGAAAACAGCTCTCGTGAGCTGATGAGAGCTAGCTCCAGCACATCATTGGATAAATCCATAGGATTTGGGATGGAAGGAACCTCAAGGCTGAGATAATGGCTTGAGGTAAAATTAGAAAAATGAGAGATATAATTTCTTTCATATCCTAGGTTTGTAGAGTATTCATATAGGTTGTATAGTGTTGGGTTCCAAATCCCTCAAATCTGAGACAAAATAGTGAAAAAAAGACATGGCTTTGAGGACTTAATGACCCTAGAGGTCTAGATGGGACTTCTTAAGTTCTGAATGTTCAGAATCTCTGAGCATTTAGAGTTGGATTGCCTCCCTCATTAAAATGAGGTTTCATTATCAGAGCTTCTGTCCTGTTTTTTCCAACTGTTTTTCTGTAAAGACGACATGGCAATGTATATTTTTGTAATGGCTAATAAATATCATTGCTTCCTTAGAACAGTGGCCAGAGAGATAAATTAACTGAATTGACTGAGTTGGAGCCAGTGATGTATTCGCTTAACCCCAATGCTCTTCTGTTCATTCCTTCTTTCATTCACTCAACAAAGAGTTATTGAACCCCTACCATGTGCCATCAATTGTATTATCATCAGGAATATAAAGATGAATAAGATGTGTACTGAAGGTGCTGGCACTGTCCCATACAACTTCTGTTAACCCTGTAAAAGGAAGACCACCCCTGGGAAGCACATGTGAAATAATGAAATGTTTTTATGGAAAAGGATCTTGGTTTGGATTATCATTGTGGTCACTGTTTTTTTTCTTTTTTTAAATTGTATATATTTACTTTTTATTTTTTTCAGGGTTAACCTGAGAATTATTGTCACTTAAATAAATATAAATAACTAATATCAGCAAAAACTTCAGAATATTTCATTTATTACATTTTTGCTCAGATTTTATTTATTTGTTTTCAAAATCATGTTTTTTAAATTTTAATTTTTCAATTACAGTTGACAGTCAATATTATATTAATTTTGGGTGTACAGCATAGTGGATAGATGTTTATATAACTTACAAAGTGATCCCTCTGATAAGTCTAGTACTCACTTCACATCATACATAGTTATTACAATATTATTGACTATATTCCCTATGCTGTACATTACATCCCTGTGACTATTTTGTAACTTCCAATTTGTCCTTCTTAATCCTTTCACCTTTTTCACCCAGCCCTCCAACTCCCCTCACATCTGGTAACCATCAGTTTGTTCTCTATACCTATGCGTCTGTTTCTGTTTTGTTCGTTCATTTATTTTGTTTTTTAGATTCCATATATAAGTGAGACCATATGGTAAAGATCATTGTGTTTTAAACTTTAGGATTGAAATGTCCTATTGTCTTCAATATCACACTTCCCTTCCCTTGAGGACAGTGACCTTTCTAGAACTTTTCTTAAAATGCTACCCCTCCCAGAAGCATATTTGGAGCAAGTATGAATTAAGTTTTCAGAGGTTAGCAAATCAGGTTGTGAAGAATTGAGGCCAAAGGGAAGGAGGCAAAGATGAGGGCTCAGTCTGGAGCAGAAAGCAAAGCTTGGGAAAGGTAGAACCAGACAAAGTGGTATTTGGGGCTCTTGGGTAGCTGTGGACCACAGAAGGGTGCAGTAGGAGTGTAAAGTGGATGACGAAGAAGAATGGAGAGACTGGTAATAAATTTGCCCATTTCTTATTATTTCCTAACTCAAGTTCTGCTTTTGGTTAATAAAGGCAATATAATGCACAGATTAAGATCTGCTTTGAAACTTAGAAGATGTGTTCAAAGCCCTGAGTTTTTATTTATAAACTTCATGGTCTCAAACAAGTTTTTTAACCTTTTTGAACATTTATTTCTTCATCCATAAAATGGGAATAATAATACCTGGATAAAGATTACTGTAAGAATGAAATAAATTATCTAGTATGGTTCCTTATTCATACTATAAGCTCAAGAAATATTTGTTTCCTTCCCGTCTACACATCCAAAAGGGCAAGCGCTGAGGCATAAAAACTAGTCTCGAATCCTTCATATCTAGCAGTTGTCCATGTAAGTAATTGTATGGGCAAAATCAACCGTTCCTTTGGCTAGGCTTCCTTTGCTCAGTCAAGTAGACATTAGCAGAAATGAATTACCTGCCCACTGAAAAGGACATCCTGATTACGATGCCCTATGAGTTTTCTGATTAAATAAACATAAATGATTATTTTTCATCATAATGCTCCTTTATTATCATAGGTATGATGGAGGGAGTTAGATAAGGACTGAATAAAACATAACAGAGCTTTTCTAACTGCTACTGCTTTCTGAAAGTACAATGTACTGAAATAAATTCAGAGTCCTGGTTGTATTCAAGGAGGAGCTAAGTTCCCACTTATCCAAAATGGAAGAGAGAATTCATCCAAATTACTTTCCAACTACGATGTTTCTTAGATGGATAATTTGGTATTTATTAGATCCACAGGAGGTAAGTCTATTATCTGTTGAAAAGTTCTTTCTATTAAGTAAAAAATATCATTAAAAAGTGTTATAAAATTTTCTGATGTTTCAATAACTTAGTCATGGCTAAACATTTTGATTTTGGTTCTGATTTACTTCGCTTCTGGGTTCACCCAAAAGGCAGAAATAAGATGTTTTGGTTCTCTACAAAATTTCCAGTGTCCAGTGTAAGAAATCAGAAAAGGGTAATGGAAAGATAACTGAACCTGGAATTGGGAGTTTTGAAATCGTGTCTTGTCTCAGTTTTTGGCAAGTCACTTAATGTGGCTACCTCACCTGTAAATATTATCTACTTGTAAATAATAGTCAAGATTCCCCTAGTATCTTAATAGGATCACTGTGGGATCAAATGGGCAAATCTATTTGGAAACACTCTGTAAATTGACTGGAGCTGTACGCATGATGGTTGCTATTATTTCAGCTTCACACATTCAATAACTTAGCAACTAAACAAATATTATCTTTCAACCATGCTCTAGAAAGATGGTATGATTTTATCTCTTCTATTTTATTGATTTCTATTCTTATCTTTACTACTTACTTTTTTCTGCTTGCCGTGGGTATAATTTGCTCTTCTTTTTCTATTTTGTTGTCATGAACACTAAGGTCATTGATTTGAGACCTTTCCTCTTTTCTAATATAAACATTTAATGCTGTAGATCTCCTTTTAAACATGGCTCTCTACTTGCGTCCCATTAATTTTGACATATGATATTATTATTTATTACAAAATATTTTCTAGTTGCCCTTGTATTTTCTTCTTTAAAAGAATGTTGTTTTAATTTTCAAACATTTGGGGGATATTCCAGATATCTTTCTGTTATTGATTTCTAGTTTAATTTCACTGTGGTTATAGAACACACTTTGTATTTATTTCAATCTTTTTGAATTTGTTGAGATTTTTCACTAGCTGAGAATATGTTCTCTCTTTGTGAATATTTTACATATAATTGAAAAGAATATGTATTCTGCTCTTGCTGGGTAGAGTGTCAATTAAGCGAAGTTGGTTTATAATATGATTCAGATTTTCTATATTCATACTAATTTTCTGTGTACTTAGTGTATCAATTACTGATAGAAGAATGTTGATTTTCCCAACTTCAGCATCAACTTGGAGATTTGTCTGTTTTTCATTTGGGCCTATTAGTTTTGCTTCATGTATTTTGAAATTCTTGTGTTAGGTGCACAAAGCTTTAAGGATTATTAAGTTTTCATGGTGGATTGTATCCTTTTATTGTTATGTAGTATAGTTCTTCATATCTTATAATATTCCTTGTTTTGAAGTTTACTTGTCTTATACAGCTTTCTTTTGATTTGGTTTATCATTTACTTATAACCTATTTATTTATATGTATAAAGTTTATATATTAAGTGGTTTTTTTGTATGTAGTTGATTTTTAAATTTTTCTTGCAGTTTGACAGTCTCTGCCTCCTAATGGGGTAGTTAGACCCCATTGTTTTTTAATGTAATTAGTGATATAGTTAGATTTAAATCTACTTATTTTATGTTTGTCATCTGTTTTTCTTTGCTGTTTTCTCTTTTCTGCCTTCTTTGGCATTACCTGAGTATTTTTTTTTTTATGATTCCATTATTGGATTATTAGTTAAAATAATCCAATTTTGTTTAAATTGGTAATGTAGAATTTTGAAAACACATCTTATCATATTAGTCTACCTTAAAATTATACCATTCCTGAATAGTATAAACTTTATAACAATATACTTTTATTTCTTTCTCCTATCTTTTGTGTTATTTTTGTCATACGTTTTACTTCTACATATACTATAAACTCTACATTATATTGCTATAGTCATTTTTCTTTTAAAGAGATTAAAAATAAAATTCATTTATATATACTCTGATTTTACCAATTTCATTTCTTGTATGGATCCAAATTTCCATCTTTCATTATCCTCTCTTTTCCTTCAGAACTTCTTTTAACAGTTCTTTTAATGATGTCTTTTGGCAATGGATTCTCTCAGCTTTTTTTTTTTTTCCAGAAAATATTTTTATTTTGCCTTCATTTAGAAAAGATATTTTCACTAGGTATAGATTTCTAATTTGGAAATTTTCCTTCAACATTTTAAAGATATACTTTTCTGTCTTGCATAATTTCTAATCAGAAGACCTCTGTAATTCTTACCTTGTACCTCTGTATGTAATGTTTCTTTTTCTAGCTGCCTCCAAGATTTTCTCTCTAACTTTAATTTCAGCAGTTTGAGTATGATATGTCTAGGTGTGTGTGTGTGTGTGTGTGTGTGTGTGTGTACTCATCCCGCTTGTATTTCTCTGAGCTTCTTAGACCTGGTGTGTTGTTTTTCATTAACTTAGGAAAATTATCTGCCATAATTTCTTTAAATATTTCTTCTGCACTATTCTCTCTTTTCCTTCTGGGATTTCCGTTATACATATGTTAGACTGTTTGATATTCTACCATAATTCTTTAATTCTCTATTCTGTTTTTTCCCCTATTCTGTTTTAATTTTGATAATTTCTTTTGACATTTTCAAGTTTACTTATTATTTCCTAAGCTATGTCCTATTGCAATAATTTTTTAGTTTCAGATACTTGAAATACATATTATTTCAGATAAATTTTTATTTCAGATATTTAAAATTTCAGACTTATCGAAGGTAACTACAGCAACAACAAAATTTACACTCAACTCTTCCTGTCATGCTCTTTATTTCTAGTTTTTCCATTGATGCTTTTTAAAAAATAATTGTTTTCATTGTTCTGCTGAAATTTCCATCTCTTCATGAATGTGATCTATCTATTCTATCAGATTATTTAACATGTTAATTCTGGTTATTTTTAAGACCCTGTCTAATAGTGCTAGCATCTGGATTATCTCTGGGTCTTGTTCTGCTGATTGCTTTATCTCTTGGTAGTGATTTGTTTTGTCTTGTTCTTTTGCACGTGTCATTATTTTTTGACTGACTGCCAGACATTATGTATAAAGAATTGTGAATTTGAAGTAAATAGTATATGTGTTCCAAAATGAGCATGGCTCTTCTTGTTTCATGATGTTAGTTTGGGGGCTTATGTAAATATTGTCAGCAGGTAAGCTAAGTTTAGGTTTTGTTGCTGTAGTTGTCTTCAGTGGTGGACTACTGCTACCTCAGGCTTAGTATGAGGCCTGGGGTTCTGAGGATTTTTCTCAGGGTTTATGCATCACTATCAGCTTTTGGCAGGCCTTGAACAGCTGTACCATGGATAGGGTCTCTTTACACGCTATTGATCTTATTCCCCTCAGAGATAGACTGCTGTTGCTTGCTATTTGGTATGAGGTGGTGGCAGGGAAGGCTCTTTGCTCTCCTGGTCCAGCTTTACTCTTAAGTAGGCCCTGTGTCCTTGGGCCTCAGTGATGGTACTTTCTCAGTATGCCTGTCCCTCTTCCCATTGCAGCCAAACTTTGCCTTGCATATATGGGGGCTTCTGTGTGAGACATATTTTTCTGCCCTGCCTTCAGAGGTAACAGAACACTACTTTGTATCAATGCAGTATCCTGAGCCAAAGAGCATTTCTTACCCCTTCCACAGTAGCAGAGAGCTTTTGCTTCCTTTCTCCTAGAGAAGCCAGGGTTCTGAGAGTGGGACAGTTTCCTGCCTTTCACCCAGCAGTTATAGGGTTTTGCTTCACATCAAAGAAGAGTCTAGTAATGGGCAATACTTTGTGCTTGTACCATGGCAGTAGCAGATGTTCACAACCAGAATATTGGTACCTCTGAAGGGGACTCATTCAAATTTCCTGTCCTGCCTCCAGTCTTTATTACCATACCTGGTAAGGGTTCATGAAGAACTGGTGAGTGGGTACAGATCCAGTTTGTATATGGGATTCCAGAGATTGCACACTCTTTCATTAATCTACATTGAACTTTAAGAATTTGTTGAAATTTGGGCTGTTTTCTACTGCCACACTTTTATGGCAGCTGCCTCTTTCTTTTGTGCTCTGTCAAAAGGGAAGTAGTTTTTGTGTTAAATCTCTACTTGGAGTAGTTTATTACTCATTGCAGTTTAGTTCACTTCGTTGTTTTGGACTCTCAGCTCTCTGATGGGCTCAAGAAAAGTTGAAATTGTACGGATAATTTGGCTTTTTATCTTTGTTCGGGTGCGATTAATATTCTCTTGTGGTTTTCTATATCCTAAGTGGAAGTGGAATTCAAGAGAGTTTAGTAAAGGAACTATTTATAGGAATGCATACTGAATATGTGAAAACACAAGGGATAATGCAGCATCCTGAGACTAGTAATAGCTGAGGACTGTTACCACCTTGTTATGGATTGAATTGTGTCCCTCAAAAAAGTATGTTGAAGTCTTAATTATTGGTTCCTAAGAGAATGTGATCTTATTTGGGAAGATAATTTTTGCAGATGTAACCGCATCAAGGTGAGGTCACTAATGTGCATCCTAATCCAATATGACTGGCATTCATTTTTTTAAAAAGAAGCCAAGACACAGGAGAACACTATGTATTACTTAGGGATTAAAATTTCATGTGTGTGTGTGTGTGTGTGTGTGTGTGTGTGTGTGTGTGTGTTTACAGTCCAAATGGTTTATCTAAGAGAAAAGTTGAATTTCTTACTAATGACATTTGCTTTTGTCAAGGAACTCACAACTTTACCACTTATTTATTATTTATTTTTACAGTCTTTTTAGTTATTCTTTCAGCATAGAGTTAGAAAGAGAGAAAGAGAGACAGAGGTCTTTTTTTTTATTTTTTATTTTTAGGCCTTCTGTATTCTCTAATCACTAGGTAGCCAAAGAGTTCCTTATTGACTTTCTTTGACCTTCAAATTCAAAGGTGAAATGTGCTTTAAATGCTATGTTCTTTCACATGGGCTGTGGAATTTTGGTATGGTGATGCCCTTGAGGTTCTGATATTGATCCAGATGCTAAAGTTGGCTTTGAGCAAAAGCAAAGGATAATTATCTAATAATATAACACATCACAGACAAAATGGATGGAATCAATTTTCAAATTCTCTGGTGTCTGTGAGGTGAGATTTTTCCCTTTGTGTGAGGCCCAACTCAATTCATAGCTTATCACAAAGTCTTCTCATCACACAAATTCATCGTTATCATTTTCTTCTCAAAATATTCTCAGTTAATTGTTTATTATAGATGACCTTCTGATGTCAACACATTTCTCAAGACAAGGATTAGGAGGACTTGAAATATGGCGACATGGGAAAGGATACACTTATTTAGGGACAAACAGAACAACTGAATTCATGGTAGACGCATACTCACAAGAATATATGACTATGTTCTTTTTTTTTGCGTATGTATAACAGTCCCGTAATACATAGATGTAAATTGGATGACTGCATAGTTAGAGATATCTTTGTAAAAGCAATAGGGCAAAAGATACTGGTACAAAGTAGCAGGAAAGAATGAGATAAGAATGGAAATAAGAGAGAACAAGAGAAGGTGGTATTGTTTTATGTAAGTTCACTTTTCTTAACCTAATCTGCCTCTTGGGAGCTTATCAATGGTTTATCTCAGTGGTCTAAACCTTTTTGGCACCAGGGACCAGTGCTCCTATGAGAATCTACTGCCTGATGATCAGAGGTGGAGCCGAGGCAGTGATGCTAATGCTGGGGAGCTACTGCAAATACAGATGAAGCCTTGCTCGCTCGCCTGCCACTCACTTCCTGCTGTGCAGGCTGGTACCAGACAGGCCACAAACTGATACTGGGCCATGGCCCGAGGGTCGGGGACATGTGGTTTATCTGATAAGGAGCAGTGAATTGCAAACTAGCAAACTATGAATCAAACTAGCTAACTATGAATCAATGACTGCAGAAGGAGGCATTGAGGCAGAAGGAGGCACTAGATTCAGAGAGACTGGCTGGCAGCCATAGGGAGAGAGTTTCATTGGAATGAGTTTCGTGTTTGCCTCCAACAAGTTTATTTGGAATGTCAGGCGAAGGAAGTCCCAAGAAATCGGTGTCCAAGACCAAAGGATCTTTGGCTAGGACTGTATTTTCATGTTTTTTTTTTTTTTGTAATCCATGTATCTTAAGAACACTATTCTGCCAAAGTGGTGGAAAAAATTAGGAATTCCTAAATTAGAAAAATAACTTAATAAAGAGGTACCAGATGACTGATGTCAGTGCATTTATAAGGTCCCATGCCAACAGATACAATGAGGCCTGGATCAGCAAGCTACACACACTTCAAGGTCATCATGTAGGAAAAGTAAGAAGCTGGTAAAGGTTGAAGTGGCCCTAGCACACTCAATATGTGATGTATAATCACATAAATTATGCAACATAAATTTTGTTATTTGAACTTAGTATGGCTTCCCAGTAAAAGTAAGTGTTCCACCTGGCAAAGCTTGAAACCTACTTCCTTTTTTATGCCAAAATAAATGCCAGAAGGATCAAGTGTTTAAATGTAAAAATGTGGGCCTATAAAAATACTAGAATAAAACTTTATAAATTAAAAAAATAATCTTGGAATGGGTATTGCTCTGCTAAGCATGATATAAAACTTAGAACTATAAAAAAAAGGATGAACAGATTTGCCTATATAAAATACTCTATGTGAAAGAAATGCCATAAGAAAAGTCAAAAGACAACCTGGAAAAAAATAACAGCAACATTTATAACAAAAGGACTCATTTTACATAACATCCAAAGAGGTCTTAAATATAAAAAAGACAAAGATAAAAAATTTAGAGAAAGATGGCATAAGACATAAAGATGGGGGCCACATAAAAAGAATGAGAAGAATCTCATGCTCACTGGTAATGAAAAAATACAAAATAATTGGACAGATGAACATTTTACCCCCATTGAATTGGTAAAGATTAAAAAGCTTGAAAATACCCTCAGGTGACTAAGGTATATGCAAACAGATATCCTTGTAAACTGTTGTTCATGGGAGAACAAATTAATATAAGTGTTTCAAAGTACATTTGGCAATAAATATAAAAATCTAAATGCTCGATTCCTTTGACTCAGCATCTCCACTTTTATGAATTTATTTCATAGATAAACTCACATAAATTCACAAAGTTATGTATACAGGATGTTCCTTGATGCTTTCTATTAATAACAAAAACAAACACATAGATACCAGGAAATAGTCTAATTGCCCAACAAGAGGTGGCAGTGTCCATACATTATGGTACATTAATGCAATTGTTTACAGCTATAAAAATGAGGTAGATATATTTGTATTACTATGAAAAGCTAACATATATTAAATTAAAAAAACAAGTGTCAGAATAGTTGGTATAGAATGACCATATTTATGTTAAAAAACATTCAGAATATTCACAACACATGAAGTTGTTACCACCGCTTACCCTAGTGGTATAGAGTGGTTGGTTGAGATGGATGAAGAGTATGAGGATGGTTGGCGGGTAATTGGAGAATTACAGAATCTTCCCACTCATTCTTGCATTATAGCCTTCTCTACTGTTTTAAAATTTTTTAAATGAAATTTATAAATTTATAAATTATTTAGAAAAACATTAAAAAACTTTTATAAAAAGGGATTACTTACCAAGAAAAAATGAATGCCTGCTTCATATATCAAGTATTCCCATTTGTGTGATATTGAGACGTTGGAGAATGACATATTAAGGTAAGGTTGGGGCCTGCAGGTAATGCCCCTAGACCTACCTCACCTCTTGCATTTTATGGGAAGGATAGACTGGTGTTTAAGAAAGTAGGCTCTTGACATCTTTGAGACTTTGGTAGAATCTCAGCTCTACTATTTATTATCTCAGTCACCTGGACAAATTACTTCACCTCTTAGGGAGAAGATTTATAGAGGCTACCTGTAAAACAATTAGCAAAGTTAAATCTATACTATTTGGGTTATTTAGTGGAAACCTGTTAAGAATTCATTGTATGTTTATAATTTTCAAAGTGTTTTTACTAGCATTATTGTATTTGATTCCTAAACAGGGCAGTGAAGTAGGTAAAAAAGGTATTTGTTCTTATTTTATAGATAAAACTAGAGTAAAGAAAGGTGACTTGTCTGAGTTATGTAGGTAATAATAGAAACACAATCGTGGACTTCTGACTCCTATTTCAGACCCTTTCCAGTACATCTCAAACACTGTGAAGTAATATTGGGCATCATCAAATAAACAGAATGAGAAATTTCATGTAGTTACCCTTCATAGGGTATTGGTGGGAGGGTATCCTATAGGAACCATTACCAATTTCCCTTCAGCTTTGTGCATTGTGGGAAGTCAGACAAGTGAGCACCTTGAATAGAAACAGGTAGGCATCTTGCATCTTGTTTCAGTTTGCCATTTTGTGACTTTCCTGGAGAGTGGTTGTTTCATTCTGGATTCTGAGGCATTTGACTTGACTGTTTTTATATTGAGTAAAAACTGCTATATCCCCAAAATCACATCCACACTGGACCTAGAAGCATGTTTCTTTGGCTTGCGGCTATAGAGTATTTGGGAATAAGGGCAGTGCTGTAGACTGAATGCTTGTGTCTCCTCCAAATGCATAGGTTGAAACCTAACCCCCAATGTAATGGTGTTAGGAGGTGGGCCTTTAGGAGGGTGGAGTCTTCATGAATGGGGTTACTACTCTTATAAAAGAGACCCCTCGCCCTTCCACCACGTGAGATGAAGATATGGCCATCTATGAACCACGAACCAGGCTCTCACGAGACTCCAAATCTGCTGGGACCTTGGTCTTGGATTTCCCAACCATCAGAACTGTGAGAAATAAATTTGTGTTGTTTATAAGCCACTCAGTCCATGGTATTTTTGTTATAGTAGTCTGAACTAAGACACGTTGCATAAGAGAACTTTAGAATTAATTTTCTAGAGATAGAATTTGGCCAAAGGAGAGTGTTTAGAAGTGGGAAAAATATCAGTGGCTTTTACATTTGTGTTACCTAGGAAAAAAAGAGTAAGAATTTGAGGATGTAGCATGCTTTAACAAGAGTCTTTGAGACAGACCTACCTGAATCTTCCTGAGGAGAGAGAGAGTGAGAACGAGAGCGAGAGCGAGAGTGAGAGCGAGAGAGAGAGATAGGAGAGAGAGAGAGAGGGAGAGAGAAAGAGAGAGAGAGAGAGAGAGAAAGAGAGAGAGAGAGAGAGAGAAAGGGCTCTATATTCAGAGTGAAGGGAAATGAGAAAAGGCTGAATTAGCTTCTCATTCTATCCAAGCATCTTTTAAGCAATTTTTGTCGAGCATCTGCAAGTTGACATAACGTTGATCTGTTCAATCTGGTTCTAAATTGTTCTGTTAAATGCTAGACAACTTTTGTCACAGAAGCTGTCCCCCCCTCCTTTAGAATGATTGTCTATAATTAAGGAGGAAACCAGGAAATAATGATAGGGTTCTCTTTTGCCTTTCTAATGGCTTTCTTATTAAGTATGTCTGAAAAAGCTACTGAGATGTTGATTTCCCACAAAACCAAAAGAAGTCAGCCATTATATAATTACTTCTTTTTTAAAACTACAAAGAGAAATGTATGAGAATTGCTTTCAATGGGCTAAAGACACCACGAAACACAAAGAAAAAAAATTCCCCTCCAAAGGAAAAAGCAGTGAATACATTAGTTATTAAAGAACATCTTTGCCAATAACCTTGAGTTGCCAATGCCTATCACCCTTGGCATGGTTGTTGGAGGAATGTGTGGCAGGAAGAGGAGATGAGGAAGGAGAGAATGTGGAAGAGGGCAGTGGGGCTGTGGGTGGTGTAATGGTGTTTGTGCCTTTTAATTGTCCTCACTTATAAAAAGAGTTTTCATTTATATTTTCTCTGTTGGAGGCAGGCTGAGACTTAATTCAGATCTTTGGTGATGTCATCATTGTTAGTCACATTTGTTATGAAAGGACATGGTCCATGTCCTAAATGCCCAGTTTTTCAAATACCAACATGACTTTATTGGGTACCCAAGTAATTGTGATAAATACATGTCAGGAAGGGCTATCTTCCCCCTTCACTGCCTTTGTTCCTTTCCTCCTTCCCTCCTCCAAGACAGAATAAAGAGAGAGACTTTGTTAATATAAATACCTGTATAACCCAGAGGTTACTTTGGGCCAAGATCACGTTACAAAGTGGCTGGGGATTCATTTCCAAATTCCACTATAATTTTTTCTCTGATAATTTGAGTTCCTTCTCTTCAGATCTTCTTTACTGTGAACCCTGTTATGGTCCTTTAAGGTTGGGCATGATTCCCTGTCAAGAAAAGGAGAGTTGATTCAAGAGAGCTTTTGTGCTAGTCTAGTATAAACTTCATCCCTGTCTATAGTTGTCCCATTTTGTTCTTGGAATCTGTTTTATTATTTATGCATATAGGAGTCACTTCTTTTTGAAGGTGGATTGATGAACAGGGTGGGGGCAGGCTTGGAATGATCTCAAGAAGTGATAGTGTATAGGCAATGACTGTTTTGAAATATCTCCTTAGCATCTCAGATCACACTATAGGGGAAAGAGCCCAGAATGGAAGACCTGGTAATAGTCCTAGGATAAGCCATTTAACCTCCTCAAAACTCAGTTTCTTGGTTCATAATATGGAGTGGGAGAAGGCTAAATTATTTAGTATTTAAAATTTCTTATAGTTAAAAGTAGTTCGTATAAATTAGCTGTATTCATTATATAATACTGGAATATTAAAATCAGAAGAATATTTAGAGATTATTATCCTATGGCCCAATTTCTTGTGAAGAGTTATCATCTGTGCATCTGTTATCATCCCTAATAGGTGATCATTCAGTATCAGTTTGAGTGTTCCTGGGACTAGGAGCACATTGCCTCACAAGTGTCAAATTTTTTTAACAACTCTACCAGATGGCAAAATGTGCATCTTTGTAATATCTTCTCTTTGGTCTAATTCTTGCTGTTTCAAGTATCCTGTTGTGATGGTTAATTTTACGTGTTAACTTGACTGGGCCATGATACCCAGATGTTTGGTCAAACACCAGTCCAGATGTTGCTGTGAAGATTTTTTTTTTTTTGAGATAAGATTAACATTTAAATTAGTAGACTTTGAGTAAAGCAGATTATCCTCCATAATGTAGGTGGGCCTCATCCAATTAGTTGAAGGCCTAAAGGAAATCCCTCAATGAAAAGGACTTCTGCCATGAGATTGTCTTCAGACTTGAGATGCAACATTAGCTCTTCCCTCCTGTTGGCCTACCCAGCAGATTTTGGATTTACCAATCTCCACAATAACAGAAGTCAATTCCTTAAAGCCTCTCTCTCTCTCTCTCTCTCTCAATATCTATGTACCTATCTATGTATCTATGTATCTATGTATCTATGTATCTATCTATCTATCTATCTATCATCATCATCTATCTAATCTATATAGATACAAAGTCTTGTGCCATATAACTCCACTTTGGTCAATGACAAACCCCATATATGGCAATGATCCTATAAGAATATAATGGAACTGAAATATTCCTATCACCTAGTGATGCCATAACCATCATAAGGTCATAGTGCATTGCATTCTCATGTGTTTGTGGTGACGTTGGTGTAAACAAACTTACTTCAGTATAAAAGAATAGCACATCCAATTATGTCTAGTACATAATACTTGATAATGATATTAAAAGACTACGTTACTGGTTTATGTATTTACTATACTTTTTATTGTTATTTTAGAAGGTACTCTTTCTACTTAAAAAAAAGTTTTTTCTAAAACAATATGCCATGTTACATTGGCAGCAGCCTCATACATCTGTTTACTGCATCTCTTGACTACATCATTCTCTCATGCTTGATTTATATTGTGTTGTTTTGTACAGTTATCTGCTGTACATGCTTGTAGCCTAGGAGCAATAGGCTATACCATATAGCCTAGGTGTGTATAGGCAATAGCATCTCTAGGTTTGTATAAGTGAACTCTGTGATTTCCACACAATAATGAAATAACCTAACGATATATTTCTTAAACTGTATCTCAGTTGTTAAATGGCTCAAGACTGTGTGTGTGTATGTATATATATATACAGCAGCTTGCTATATATAATATCATACATTATATATATGTATTCTGTTTCTCCAGCGAACCCTATCTACACACCCTTAGAGCAATATGTCCGGCTTTCAAATATTAGAAGATTCTGAGTCTTTATGTCACGCCATGTTAAGTTCGGTTCTGAGAATGGTTGGATGGTTCAATGGAGCTCTTTCTGGGCAAATAAGAGCAAACTTATCTCTGGATTCAGGAGAGATAGAGATAAAATGCCAAGAGATTAAAGAAAAAATAAAGAATGCAAAGTACTAAAGGTGCGAGCACAGAGCTTTCCACCTACTAGACCCTCTAATGAGAGCTGTTGCGATTAATAAAGAAACGCCAGGCCAGGAAAGACCGTCATCCCCACCAGTGTCCTCTAACATTTGCAGAGCTTGTTGGGCTATCACAATATTTGCTTTCACGCTTGAGAGATAATTGGCACTTAGCTGTTACAGCAGCAGCCTTAGAAAGGGAAAAAAAAAAAACAAAACCATGGAGAGGAGGGTAGGTCTGGTTCTCATCTGCTAGATCCGGCACATACTCTGTGAATGAAAAATAACAGCTACAGAATGGCTCAGAGCCTGGACATCTGTTGTCACCCTGTCTGGTAGCTGTGCTTTCTTTCTTAAGCTTGAATGAGGTGACTGAGGGGAAACTGGAAAATCTTTGCAGTGTGGGAGCCAAGGACAGCGTCCCTGAGGTGGCAATGAAATCTGCCCGCAGCCTAATTCTTTGTGGAAGCTTATTCTTTGTGGAACGCTTGTACCAGGAATGGGAACTGCGGCCGTTTTCGCTTGTGCTTCCATGGTGGGCTCCTCCTGCCCCAACTGTGTCTGTGGTACCAATTCTCTGAGGATATGATAGAGAAACAATTTCATAAAAATCTTACAAGTCCACAGCCTAAGCACAACTGTTTTCAGTTTTTTCAAAAATTTTTTTATCCACTTGCAGACATACTTCAGTGTAATTATAATCAGTAGATGAATAGAATTTTGTATTGTATATTTTGTTTTACTTAACATTCTGTGATAAACATGCTCTTATATTGCTTCTCTTCATCAGTACTATTTTATAGCTGTGATATATAGTATTTCAGAGTTGATGTACCGGGGTTAACCATTTTTCATTGTTGAACATTTCCAGTTATTTGTTATAAAAAACTCAAAAGTGAATACAACTTTTTTCTTCTTTTGAATAACTTTCTTGAGCATTTCCAGAGAGTGAGTTGAGGGATTTATTTTTATGACTGGATATCTATTGCTATATTGTCTATTAAAAGGGTCTGTACTGGCATTAATTACCAAAAAGCAATGTGCAAAGGTCACTTCTGCCAGAACATTGCCAAATTAGGTATTAATTATAATGGATATGAAGTGATATGACGGTGTAGTTTTCTTTCTTTCTTTCTTCCTTTTTTTTTTTTTAGTAATAGAGGTTACCATTATTTTTCTACATTACTTACCAATTACATTTCTTCTTGTGTGCATGTGCCTGCTGGAGTCTATTGGAGTATTGATTTTTACAAATTAATTTGACTGTCTTTGCATATTAGCCATAATTGATAGAAGAATTTCTCTAGTGTATTATTTAAAATTTTATCTTTATTATTTCTTTTTACATAAAACTTGGAGTTTGAAAAATCTGAATGGGCTTTCCAATTCTTTATTGTCTTATTAAGAAAACTCTTTAATCAATCTTGTGTTTTCTTGTACCCGTTTTTTCGTATTTATCTGTGACTTGAACTTGGTAAAATACTGCCTAACTTTTGGGAACATTTTGATATTCATGTTTAGATTTGGTTCAGAATGGTTCTGGTTACCCCAAACTGTCAACCAACAAACAAAAAAATTCAAAAATAAGCTTTGGCTCATTTTATTTTTAGAATATGTAATTAATAGTTTAGTTTCTGAACTATTAAAGTGTGATTCATTCCCATTTTTTGTTTTACAGAATTCTTGAGGTACTTGAGTGGTTTTAGGATCTTCCATATATGCTCCATATGTTTTCTACGTGAGGGGGAAATATCTTTGAAGGCAAGGTTTATGTACTCCATTTATAGCCTGAGTAAATTCCAGCTGTATTGCCTGAGATGCTCTTTGCCCTGGTTACTGTCTGGGTTAAGGCCTGTCACTTGACCTGAAGCAACCATTGGTTTAGGGCTTCCATTCTGACCAGTTGGTTTGTGGCTTGCCTCCCTCCCACATGGCATCTGTGAGGTTGGACAGGAACTCTGTCCCAAATTGGTGGGCTTCTATTTGTACCTCCTTTGCTCTTCTGGGTTACGGCCAAGAGTCTGCTATTCCCAGAAAAGACTGTGGTTAATTTGCATGTGGGCTCCAGAATGGAAGGTTGGAAGACACTGCCCTAAAGTGTGTTCTGTTCAGAGTGGCTCTTTAGTAAGTGGTGTCCCTCATTTGTTGACAATATGGGGATCTTTTCATGTCTTAGCCTGCAGATCTTAGAAGCCAATGGTTGAGGGACAGAGTAAGACAGCAGGAGATGTGGCCCAGACAGAGAGAAGGCTCCCCGAAGGGTTCTGTAGTTCAAGCTGAAATATCCAGAGACTGTAGTAAGTAGGGCCCAGCCCAGGTGGAGTTAGTACCTAATGTGTGGTGGGTGAGGACAAAGCCTCTGAATTCTCTGCGGTAAAATTACTCATTGATAGGCAGGTTGCTGAGTCATGGTTCTTGATTCAGTGGGAAAAGGGGAAGAGGATACACACTGATATGGAAACACATACACACACACACCCTCTGTTCATTTGTGTCTCTTGGTCAGTGTGTGGCTCCATGAAATTCCTTGGGGAACTTTTACGGAATGAGATGTATAGTATAGAAGAACTAGAATTTTAGCTCTTATTATAGCAAGCTTCCCATGATAAGTTAATACTACCAACCACAGAACCTGTACAGTTTTTCCTGAGATACTGGCAGTCTCTTTCATGCTTCCATGTCTTCTTAACCACCTGTTTTCTTGGTTGAAGGGTATTGATGTTTTCATACAGATTTGAAGCAAAAAGGCTTGGTTATTCATTTTTCCCTCTGAATGAATGATGCTTTCCAAAATGAATATACTGAACAGCAAATTATCATCCCATTAGGCACTTAAAATTATAGACAGCTGAGCCAAACCTGCTACTCCCACCCCTTTCCCTGGATACAGTATAACAACCAGCTACAAATTCCAGATAATCAATTTGCTTAGATGTGATGGTAATTTACAAAACCCAGAGTTTTGCTTCAAAGCCATTGAGAGGGAGTCTTGAATGATGGACTGAGCTCAGGCACTCTTTGGCAAGAAGCCTTCTACTTGGGCTCTGTATTTTTCATGGTTTTGGTGCCCAGATCCAGCAGTTCTTGGTATCAGAAAGGAGTCCTCCACCGTTGGTTCTACCACTGCCTCCATCACCACCACATTTACCACGAGTATAGTGTCTTTCCATAAGACTGCAGTTGTTGTTCAGTACCTTTTGCACAATACAAATGCCCATGGGTAGTAAGGATGCATGATCATACCCATTAACTCACTTATAAATTAATTCACTCAACATTTACTGAGTACCCACTATGTTCTAGGCACTGTGCCAAGTAATAAAGATTAAAAGATGAATAAGGAACAGTCACTGCCCTCATGGACCTCACAATCTAGCAGAAAAGAGAGACACATAAAAGCAAAGAGAAAGCAATGCTATGGCTCGTAATAGAAACAGGGACAAGGTGCCACTATTAGGTCTGTATTGATAAAGTAGCTTCTGAAGAACATAAGGAACCCTTCTAACAACCATGTCTCTCCATCCTCACAGTCCACAGTATTGTGTAATTATTGTCCACAAATGTTAAATGAATACCTATTTGTGACAGAAAAAGTTTCCAGAAATTCCCATTTCCCAATATTCCCTCCATTCTCCCCCCATGTAGCACCTTCCAAATGAATTAGATTTACTCATTATCACAAAAACGCTTTGCCTTGCCTTCCTTCTGCTTATACTCTTTCCTCTTCTTGGAATACTTCTTCCCTGTTGTTTTGTTTAGAAATCTTACTAGTACTTCAAGGCCAGGCTTACCCACTTTCTCTGAGGCCTTGGAGTGCTTGATGCTTTTCATAGAGCATAGAGCGTGCAGCCTTGATTGAGTGTTTTAGGTCCATCAGAGTCCCTACTGTGGACTGCGAGCTTCTCAGAGGCACAAAGTCCTTGGAGAGCATTAGTTTCCTGTGCAATTTTTAATAACTTGCTTATGGAATGGGAACATTTACACACCAAGGAGAGAAAATTCGACTTAGATTTTCTTGGCCGAGCTGTTATCAGGAAATCCCCCAGACTCACAGTTCAAATCTCATCACCCTTAAAGTGAGGAGTGTTCATAAGCCTAATGCCAAAATCTCAATGTCTGGAGCTGTGATCTAGAAGGTGATCAAAGAGCTTTCTTTCTATGTTCTGTTTTTTAGGATATAAAGATTCCAATTAATTTTATGTCAGCCCAGAAAAAGAAATCTTCTAATTAGATAAGGAGGACCTGTCTCCAAACAGAAGTGATGATTCACATATCTAAATTTACATGTATTTCCTTGAAATTTATCTGTTGCTAGCCTGACTTGTGCAGCTTTGCTGTGGTAGGAATGTCGATCTGTCAGCCAAGGGGGATTTTTTCCTGTAGCTTTGCAGGAGAGGCTGGTCAATGGAGGCAGGATCCTTCATCCTGTAGATCCTGGATTTGATCTCAGTTGTGGTCTTGGGGTCATAACACCCAGGTCCTTGATACCTGTTAACCTTACAGGGATATGGTAACCTTTGTCTGAGTTGGCATTTTCATAGCAGAGTAACAGTGTTTAATAAATCACAATGAGGAATCAATTGCTCATGGTAGAATTGAAAGGGAATACACACTATTTTTAGCTTCAGAGATTGTATAATTTCACAGAGGAAAAGACAAGAAAAACACCCCCCAAAGGCATGAAAACAAAGAGAAAACACCCCAAATTCCAAACAGCTTTGAAGCTCTGCACTCTGCTCTTGGCTGAGGCAGTGGTCAGTGGGGTCTGGGTGCTTGGGACATCAGCCAGGGACAATCTCCATCTGGTTCTATGATGATGTTAGACTCCACAGATAGGCCCATTTCTGAGGACACCAAAGGGGTCAGAGCACAGTAATGGGTTCAAGCTGGTATTATGTTGCAGAAATTCCTTGGTTGATTTTATTGTCATTTATAGGGCATATCCAAGAGTTAGGAATAAATGTTGGTGAGATAGATATCTGGGTGTCAGCAAACATGATGGGTGGTGAGGCTGACCATGTGGGTTTGTATTATCTCATAACCAGATTTGAGGATGATGGCCCTGGTCCAGGTTAGAGACATCTGCAAGATTAGAACAAAAGTCCATTATGTCAGGGTCAAAGCATGGGGTCCATGATTCTAGGCAAGGAAGTTAAGAGGTGGAATCTGGACTGACAGCTAGAAAGATACTTCAAAGGTTTTATTGAGGTGGTGGACTTTAGCAGTGTTTTGGGAGAGGGAACACAATATTTACCAAGAGGACAGGCTTATGCAAAGCAAAGGAAAATGACTAGTGTTTCTTATCTGGTCCAGAATGCTACTCTGTCCTTCTGGGGAAATCTGAGTCTTCAGCCCATATGCCACATGGATACCTGGAAGTCAATGCATGAGGGTGGCATTGTCATACTAATAACTGGGTATTCTCTTCTCATTTCAAAACCACTGTCAGGATTATTTATTTGTCTTCTTTGGCAGACAGCAAGAGTTGGCAACCTCCCTGGCATGGCATAATCACAAGGGAGTCTTGAAAATCTGTTGTATTTTAAAAATTGCATTGAAATTCTGCGTTTAGAATCAATATACCTCAGAAAAAAAGGATCAAATTTGAAAACTGTGACATTATAGCTCTTTAATAGCTAATTATGCTGAGGGAAAGAAATGGTTAGGCAGTGACTGTTAGAATGAATAATGACATTAGATGAAATACAAAACAAATCCATACCAGTTTTATTGGATTGGAAGTAAGAGACAGAGACAGGCTGAAAATTTACCCAAATCTGATTAGGGAACTAAACCCTCAGACAAAGAAACTATGGCTGATGGTATGAGCTGATTAACTTGAGTCTCATTAGGAAGTAAATGGGGGAGAATGCACCACAGAGTCTCATAGCTGGGGAGAGTTCAGATATTTAATCTAGATATGTTTATTTTTACAGATGAGAAAACTGAGGCTTAAAGGAATAAACAAGTGGACAAAGGTTCTACCAATTAATGAGGGACAGAGTTTGAATCTGAATCCACATCTGATTGTTGAAAGTTTGAGGCAGTTTGATTAATCACAGTGTTTGGCTCATTGACAGACATGCCTGCAAGAAGTCCTCAATATATATCTATCAGGCTTATGAGTCAGTTTTCCTTTCTATCTAAGCCCCTTTGTCAATTTGGGCACTTGGGTCGCCAGTAGGATTGCAGCTGATAACCATGCAATATTGATTTACCATCCTGTGCCCTTTGCTCTTTTTGGGTGTGGCAGGACCCCGATCTGGGTCTTGGTTCCTTTGGTTTTCAAATAAAGCTCTCAATCTAAGTTCACTCTTTTGACTTGGTTCCATGTGTATCTGTCTCACTGAGCGCTCAGTGGGTCTGAACTGCTGTCAGCTCAGAGAAGAAATGTAAGAAACAGAGCAGCGCATCTTCTTCCTCATTCTCCCCTGGGCCCGGCTTGCCTCTCCAGTGATCAGAGCTATCACTTTCCCATAGTCTCAAGCCAGGCAGCCTTCATTAATGTTTGTCTATGTCCTTTATTTTGTACATAGAAACAGTGCTAAATGCAGATTCTTCTTAAACTGTGCACTTATACCCTGTCTTCTATTCTTAGGCTGCCTTAGATCAGAAACTAATTGTTTTCTAAGTGACCTCTATCACCATTGAAAAATAATTTTCTCTACCATTGATCTGGCCATAGCATCTATTTCCGTTAGGACTGAATGTACTTTTCTACTCCCTTTTGGATCAAGTCTTAGATTTATCTCGTTACTCCCACCCCTCCTTTTTTTTTTTTAACCTTATCACCTTTTATTTTAAATTTCAATATCTTTCAGTCCCAGAGAGAAATATGAATCTATGAAACACTTGGGATTTACAGGATGTAAAATGTGGGCATGTTAATATTAAAACAGGCACAACCCACAGTGGCTGGTGAATACCTTTTCTAGCCCAGGAGCACTAAATAGAATCTTTTTTGTTTGTTTGTTTACGTTTCTTACAAGGGACTTCTAGAAAATGAAAAGCAGTTAGCTTTCCATTATGGCACTCTATCATCTTTGTTTTGATAAAAAAATGTCTTTTTAAAAAAAGATTTGAAGTAGCACTGTACTAACCATGCACTCTGTTTTTTTGTGACTGAAGATGCTTTTAGATTTCTGGAAACTTTTTAGTTCTCATACATGTATGTTGTAATGTAAAGTGGCTATACCTTCCTAGGGTGACACTTCTTTAATCATAATGATTAAAACAAAAATTCTGAGGTTTTGGCTTCTGATTGAAGATTAAGGACTGCATAAAGAACTGTTAGAATTTGGTCTTGTATCAGGTGGCCAGTGACTGGAGGTGAGGAAACCCAGAACACATGACATATTCAAGATTTGTGATGCCACACATCCCTGGTCCAAATTTTGCTTTCCCTTCCATATCTCCCAAATGATATCTCATTATTTAATTCTGACAATATCTATTAAGAATTAACTGAATTCTGTATTAGATGCTAGGGATTCAAAATTAAATAATACCTTACACTGTATACACAAATCAGTTCCAGATGGATTGCAGATCCAATTGTGAAAGATAATACAGCTTTTAGAATATAGGTAACTATTTCATGACCTTGGAGTAGGCAGAGATTACTTTAAAACAGGACACAAAAAGGAAAAAGAATGGATAAAGCATAAAAATATAAATGAAGGACTATATTAAGAATTTCTGTTCACCAAAAAAAAAAAAAAAACCACACCATGAGGAAAGTGAAAAGGTAGGTGAAAAAGATATAAAGTTAGGGTATGGCTGTGGTAATGGGTGAGAATGTGACTCTCACTGAGTTCAAGAGGCTGAGGCACCTTGAAGCCAGACTGTTAGCTAGGGTCTTTCTCTTGAACACTGAGACCTACAGGATGATGACAATGGGGCAGAAGAGAAAGACGAGGAGAACGATATTAAGTTCTCAGTTGAATTAGAGGCAATGACAGAGGGTCTGTGAAGAGGGTGCAAGAAAGGGTCAAAGGTGATAGAACTGGGAAGCGTGAGTTTCAGAGGAGGGAATATTTTTACATGTGGGCGAAAGAGGAAAGTCTTGAAAAGGGTAGGGAAAAAGAATAATGCAGCATCTAATATTTGAGCGTGTGGAATAAAAAGTCTCAGAAAAAAGATGCTGAACTTGAAAGAATCCTTATCCCCACGAATTCTCCAAAGTGATTCCATAATTATGCCAGCATTCGGAGTAAGAGGAAGCTTATTTCACTTCTAAGAATAGGTTCACAGGACAGTAGGCAAGAGAGACAGTATATAAAAGAAAGATCACACTAGACTCTAACCTCCTTGAAGTCTGTGCTTTATCTACCTTTGTTCTACTGCCACGCTCAGCACCAACATTGACATGGTAGATCTTCATATAAGTGTATCAGTGTGTGTGAGTGTGCATATGTGGATATGTATATACACATATGTGAATGGGTATGTATGTATGCATATGTATATATGATCTCATATATATGATCTCACTTGACTTTCTGTATATATATGAATCATGTATATATATGGTTTCATTAGAATTTCTAAATATCACACATAGATTGTCTAAGTGTTGTACTTCCTTTAGAGGTACAGAAACTAAGTCCTAAATAAGTTAAGCATCTTGTATGAGTTTGTAGAAAGTTGTAGGGCCAGGATTTGAACCTGGATCTTCCATCTCATCCAGGGTAAAAGCACTAAAAAATGTTGAATGTATAATAAATTCAGAAGAAATTTATTGCTTTAATGGGTTGTATTTTATGTGGACTAGGACCTTCATTTTTTTTTTTTAAGCTAGGATGCACTGCAATATATTTTAAAGTACCTTTAAAATGAGAAATAAAAAACCACAACAAAAAACAAAACCCTCCACGTTTTTTTTCCCTCTTCTTAGTATCTCTGTGGATATTTACACTTTACTGGGAGGAAGTGAAAGAAATCAGTTTCTCCCTGACCTACCGTAAATTTACAGACCTAAGAATAATATAAACTGGTATGAATACTGAAGCCATACTGTGGTCATTACAAATTAACAGGACCACTTTGCCACTTTCCAACATGCAAAAGTGATATTAATAAAGGAAAGGTTCTGCAAGGTGCCACCTTTTGAACACGGCCTATAAAAATGGCTTCAGTTTTAAGGGAAATGAAATCTTTCACTCTGAGAATCCAGAGTGCATTGTCGTTCTGAATATTTTGTGAAACGATTCACAGCTGATGGAGCAGGGATGTCTGAACTGTGTTCACTTGCGTTCCATTTCAACCTCTTTCCCGAATCTACTGGAGACTTTATTGCCACTTAGAAACCCTGACATTCTGTAAATTGCATGGTGAACCCTTAATGATTTCTGAAACAAGAATGAGGTAATCTTCACAGCAATTTAAAATATTCCAGTGGTCAAAGGGGCATTTATGGTCTCCTTTATCACAGAGTGAATTGACTTTTTCAGTTAATCATTTAAGCAACAAATCACGTATATTATGTATATTATCACATAAGAATCTGGTTTTGTGTTCCTTCTCCTAGGTGCTTTGAGTGTTTGTCAGTAAGGCTGGAAAGTCAGACCAGATGGCATGGATTATTATTGGAAGCAGATCATTGCTTCATGCCCGCTTTCTTCTTTTTTCCTTCCTCCACTCTGTCTTCACTTCTATCAGCAAAAACATAGTTGGCTCTCTGGAAAAAAAGGGAAATTGACTCCCTTGGAATTGCTGCCTGAGTAAATGAAAAGGTGCTTCTCCTCCTTTAGATGACCATATGGGTGCTTTGTTCTCGGCTCAGATTGGAAATATCAGCTTTGTACATAGTGTGATGAAGGTGCTGATAATAAGAAGAAGATTTGAATGTATTTTTATGGTTTTGAATTTCTGTGTAAGCCTCTCTCAGAGGCTCGGATAGGTTAGGTGTTTTTTTTTTTTTTCCTTGAGAACACCTTTATGAATAAGAAATGTTTGTTAATTAGGTCATTTCTGTCTTTGTAAAATTTTTGAAGGCAGAAGAAAGGTACAAGTGTGGGTGGCACTTTGTCCAGTGCTCTGCTGGAATAAGGTACTTTTGGATAGTAATAATTATATGAATAAAAACGATAATGAGTCACACTTTTTGAGCCTAATGCGATTGTGAAAAGGGCATGGGGTTTTCAGATTATTGTCAACAAGGAAATGACGTTGCTCC
Source organism: Pteropus medius (assembly GCF_902729225.1). Taxonomy (NCBI): domain Eukaryota; kingdom Metazoa; phylum Chordata; class Mammalia; order Chiroptera; family Pteropodidae; genus Pteropus; species Pteropus medius. Next base: position 2,357,018 of record NW_024351735.1, read on the forward strand.
TCGAGGTGGGGTTCCAAGTCCACTGCACCAGTATGTGGATGAATTGGCAGCTTTAGAAGCTGCTTTCAGAATCTCATTTCCAAACACTCCAAATGCTTTTACTTACAAAACTTGTAAATACTGGTCATCAGGAAAGGGTCGTAGAAAGCCCAATGGAGTCGAGAGTTGAAGCTCTGAGCTTGCCTGCAGGTATAAAAGCTGCTGCTGCCTTAGCGTACTGTTTGCCAAGGTTCCTTGGCTAAAGTCAGGAAGGAGGGCTGTGAGGTGAGAGCTTCTTAAGTATGCTCAACATTTTCTAACGACTTCCACTGGTTTAACCTTAACAGACAAGTGAAATGGAAATTTCAAGAAAACATACAAAAAATCAAATCCCAAATTCCCTGGGGTCTGAATATAATTTGGAAAATTGAGGAAAAAGACTTGAAGTGGGGAGACAGCGGGAGGACAATATCGTAGAAAGTACCTAAGCAATTGCTTCTTCTCTCCTTTCTACTTTGCTTTCTTAATAGAAAGCTGACTTGTGAGGGTTTCTTTCAAGACCTCTCCTATTTTGATCCTCCTCTCCCACCCTCAGACTGGGGTTCTTTTTGAACTGTGAGCCATGTCTGAGTGTAGGAGCCATGGTGCCATCTCAAGGCGGTGGTGACAAATCAAACTTCCTCTCCCTTCAATCAGAAGACACTTCATAGTCGAACAGCTATGCAGGGTCACGTCTTGTTATTTGCCTCCCTAGTTGGTACCATTTGCTATAAAGAGGGCATAAAGGCAACAATTATTATGGGTATGGTTGCCAATTGTGGTCACTCTTCGTAGAATCAGTCAATTCCCCATGAGTTGATCTTCTTGGAGAATCTGCTTATATTGGAGCAGCCATATGTGTTTCTTTGAATCAAGGCCTAAGCCACTCATTCACATTTGTCTGATCTGAAAGCAGGCCTCTCTTGTAGAGTAGGTGCTGGCTGCGGGGGAGATATTTGCATTTCTGACCTGCTGCATGCCTTTGCTGAATGAAATTCATATAATTACTACACACCATGACTTCCTTTAGAGTTGTATCCATTCTGGTTAGCTTTTTTTCTTCCTCCACTTCATCAGCATCTAATTAATTAACGGTTGTCATGGTTACTGTTGCCATGACAGCGTAAAATTCTCTCCAAGGGCTTCTCATTCATATTCTAACGAAATCCAAGCACATAGCTGGGTGGCTGGAAAAAGTGGTAAGGAGAATTCAAAAAGAATGGAGGAGGAACTAAGAAAGGGCTGCTTCGTCTCAAAGTCCTGCCCTCTCTAGCTTCAGTCTTAGACTGCCTTGCCTTAAGAGGGTATCTTTATTTTTCTTTATTATTTTCCTAATTTTTTTTCTATATTTAATGCATGAATGTTCCTGGGGCTAGGAATAATTTAGTATTCTTGGGTAAAAGGGACTTTTCCTGCTTTAGGACCATGTGCTTCTCTCATTTTTTTCCTTGTTCATAAAGTGAAGAACACATTGATTTTCTCCTGTCGTTTAGTCTGGCAGGTTTGCTGGTGAGATTCCTAATGGATTCTTCATAGGTCAAATAAAGAAAGTGGAGCTTTGTCACTTACAGTGCTTGGCAGTGTCTGCCTCTCAAAAGAAGATAAGATCTGTCACCTGCTCACATATAATTTCCCAGAAAGCGATAGTTCTAACAAAATTTCTTAACTGTCCTTGCAAGTCTGTCCACTGATTTTGCATCTCTCATTTGGTGTCTAACTATACTCATTCTCTCTTTCTATTCCTTCAGAAACATGTATCTTGTTCGAAGGGAGTGGAAGAGGCATTCAGAGATGGAGGAGACTCTGTTACTTAATCCATTTCTGAATAAACATTTATTGTTCCTAAAAAAAAAAATTAAAAAATCTCTAGGACTCCTGAACCTTAACCTACCACTGCTAATTAACCTAGCACGCTAATAAGAATGCCTCATACTTTGGCCTGAGGCCCTTAGTACCTCTGCTGTAGTTGGGTTCAGATCCTCTCACCTTACTTGCTTTCCTCCTTGCAGGCCCTACCCGCTCCAAGACATTCTCCACAGAGCTGTCTATTCCTAAATCACAGTTTTTACTATAACCTTCTAATACAGGGAAGAGGCATGAGAACCACACAGATTGGCTAAGTGTTAAACCTAGTAGAATTCAGAACCTGCACATACTGCTAGACACAGAACCTGGCTGATCAGCTAGCTATAAGGCCAGACCACGAGGAGCCTACAGAACAAAGGAGGAGTCCTGCAGAGATTACTAACAACTATTCGCCCATACCATGAAAGGAAAACAAAGCTGTACCTTGTACAAAGATAAACCCAATCATTCCATTCTCTACTTCCTGTAATCAGTAATTTTTCATAGAAACAGGTATAAACCCAATTCCTCGAACACTAGGGGGTCTCATCCTCTGACTCTAAGAAAAGACCACACTATGTCTATGGAGTGTTATTCCTTCTCTAGTAAACTTTTCTGTCTCTAACTCTCGCTCACTCTTGAATTCTTTCCTGCATGGAGCCAAGGACCTTCCCTCTCTCTGCATAGGACTCGAGTCCTCACTCAGGGGGATTTGCCCCGTCCTGTATCACTTCAACAGGTTCAAAAAGTTCAAAAGGTTCGATGGCAATGGTCCTCAAACTTTAATGTGAATCAGAATCACTTGTGATATATGTAGATCCCTGGGCATCTCTTCCAGAGATTATGATTCAATAGGTCCCCGGTAGAGCCCAGGGATCTGCTTTTCTAACAAATGTTCTACATTTTTCTAACGTAGACAACCCATGAGCCCCATCTTGAGAAATACTGGCCAAACGTGAAGCCCACATTCTTAACATGGTAGACAAACATAATCTAACCACATTAGATTTTCATTATTTCCCATATATGCTACATACAACTCAAGCTCCAAGCCTTTGTTGAAACACTTCCTTTGTCTAAAATGACCTCACTCTGGAAGGGGATCAGAATATATCACCCCCAAATTAGCCACTTTGACATGAAGATTATTTTGAGCTGAAGGCAATTAAGGAACAGCAGACACAGGAGGAACTCTCTGCCTCCCCCTTTCTGCCTAAAAGAAGGCATAAATTTCCCGTTGTGACAGTATCCCCTCTCCTATTCTGTACCAGGAAGAAGAGAATGACTCAATCGCCAGAAAAGACTAGGCTCTTATCACTAAAGATAAGATTTAGTAATATTTCCTTTCAATTTAATTTTAGGATTTAATTTAAGATTTTAGTAAAATTTAACAAGATTTGTTATGCAGACTTGAATCTTACAAACCTTCCTAAATAATCCATTCGTCTCCCCCATATATTTACCTTCACACGATTTACTGCCCCTAGAAGTTCAAACCCCTTTTTCTTTGTCTTGACATTTCTCCACAATTTATTGCCTTTTGCTAAAATGGTATGTAAGCTCACAAGCCTAATCACTTCTTGGGGGTTCATTTCTTCTTTTGCCTCCCCGCTCCCCCTCCCCCACCGCTGTGTGCATACGAAATAAACATTTTCTCTTGTTAATCTGTCTTTTATTAGTTTAATTCACATGTTCCATCTACTGAATATAAGAGGATTGGGGAAAAGTTTTTCCTTGCTCACTCATGCTCTCTGTGATTCTGGTCAGATTCAGTCCAATGTCACCTCCTGCTTGAAGCCTCTTAGTCTCTTCCAAGTAGAATTACCCTCTCTTTGTGTCCTATAGCATTGCTTTAGGTCTATGTTTGTACCTATCACATTTTATTTTAATTCTGTCTTTAAGGGTTGTATTTCTTGTTCCTTGAAGTTTCCGGCTGATGACAGAAAATAAAAGATCACTTCCATCTACTAAGTACTGTTCATGGTGCCAGTTAACTATTCTCACCATAAACTGCTTTTTAATCAAAACAATAACAACAACAACATAACTACTTGAATTGAGTCCTTCATTCCAGGGAGTATGCCAAGGGATATATGTACATGTTATCATTTAATATTTACAGTAACTTTATGAACCTGCTATTATGATTCCCTTTTTTTACCAATAAGGAAAGGCCAATAACTTACTCCAAGTTGATAGCTAGTAAAGGCACAGTTGGCATTTATGCAGATTAATCTGACTCTGGAGCCTGCCTGTGTTATCGAATTTTAAGGTGGGGAAACTTGCCCAAGGGTACCTAGTTAGAGGTTCAGAAGAGCCAGGCCAGTGAGATTTCAAAGCTTGTTGGTAGATAGATTTCATATTTTAAACCCTCAGTTCTTCCTGTAGTTTTTAACACACGGTTCAGTGAATGAAGTAGGCTTATCAAATATTAATAAGATTCTTAATTTAAGACTCAGAGAAGTGACTTATCCAAGGTAATGTAGTTAGAAAGAGGCTGAGCAGAAACTGTAACAGGTGCTCACACACTAAAGTGAAATTCCCACGAAGCCACAGATCCCTCTTCAATTCCATAGGTACTAAGATAAACTTGGAATTCTGACCCCATTTATTTATGACATCATTTCAAGGGAAAAATATATCCTCGGTTTGTTACTTAGACCATTAACGTGAATATTTAGAACTGGGTGAAGTAGGGACTGTGAAGTTGACATGCGTCTCACTGAGCTGCCGTATTGCGATGCGCATTGTCGGCAGCATTTGAATCCAGATCCAAGCAGGTATCTGCAGAGTAATTATAGACTTTGGAATTAGGAGATTCCAGTCAAACATTTGGTACTTCATCCAAAAAAGAACATTTGGAAGAGGATTCAACAGCACCTGGCAGCTGATGAAGGAAGGAGATGTTTTCTCACCTAATTTTCACAAATGATTTCTGCAACTGCACCTTCAAACCCCTTGCCAAACACAGCTCTGCCTGTAGAGAACTAAAAAAAAAAAAAAAAAAAAATGCAATTAACCCCATATGTTCTGTTTAGAAGAGCATCTGGGAGACAGCTTAGAGCCGGTGTCTGATATAACAAGCGTTTTTTTGAGGAGGGGATCTGATAATTTCCTTTTCTTAGGAATTTAATAAGCCAGGGATCCATCTGTCTACCAACCATCTGAAGTCAGCAGGGCCTTAGATCATTGGTGCCCAGCCCTTCTTTTGCCCCCTGCCCCACAGCAATGCTCCTAACCACATTCTAGGATAGCTGTTACTCTGTGGCTGGAGCTTTGTTCTGTCTGGGCTCCTGGGGGATGGGCAGCTGTTGGCTCTTTCCCAAGGTAAAGCCTGAATAGGGATGTCACCGGTACAATGAGAGAGAGGGCCTCTGTGCAGGTGATGGAACTTCATCGATTTCCACTGTGCCCAGCTGTATCACTACAATGCACCTGCTGCTGGCCGTCAGCATGATAACATACCCTGCTCAGGTGCACGGGGAGGACGTTGTGAACAATTCATCTCCTGGATGATTCATCGGGGCCCTGCTTCCTGATCCGCTTCTACTCTCCCTCCACCCCGACCCCCTCTCACCATGTTATCAGCAGAAGTAGCAAGCATCTGATTTTGAAGGGTTGGAGGTAAGAGGGCAAAATTATTAACCTCCATGTCAGTTCTAATTAATGCAGCAAGCCACCTGGATATTTAGTGACTGGAAATGAAATCAATTTGAGTTTTAAAATTTAATTTACATACAGCTGGTACGATAAATCAGTGACCCATTGCGAGGTGAATCACTTCTCTGTAGTTAGGGGAAGGATTTCTGTCCTCATTGATATCCGTGTAGTTTGCAGATTCAGAAATTAATCCAGTGCTGTTGGCTTCCCAAGAAGGGGCATGCTGGTGTGATGGCTTTGAAAAATTTACCTCTCGCTGCAGCTTGGATATGAAGAGGAAATGTAATTTCTGTATTTTGTTTATAGCTGCTTTAGTTTAATTCATGATTCCCCCCTCCCTACCCCACAGTGATAAAAAATAACTAAATGTCTAATTTGGTTTGAGCGAATGTTTGATTTGAGCATTTAAACAGAGCCTTCAAGGAATGCTTAGTCTTTCTAGGAAAAAATGCTTTGAATCTCAGATTGCTTCCATCCTCCTACTGCTGCTTTTCCTAAAATGGCATCTGGTTTACAGGAAGCATTCCGCGTATGGGGGAGGGGCTGTAGTTCTCATGACCTAATGGGGGAGGGGAGGAGCCAGGGTCTTTAGTTATGGGGGCTGTGGCTTCAGGTCGCTGTCTCTTTGTATTGGTTCCTCCCTGCTTCAGGCACTGTGCCTCAAATGTGGCAGGTGTAACCTGGGCCTGGTCAGGGGCTTGTCCCTGGCTGACCTCTGACCCCCAGTGGCTTTGATTATCAGACATAGGCCCCTGACAGGCCGGAAGTGAAGGTGGCTTGGAATGGTGAAATCTGAGCGCGATTCTTGTTCTGTTTTTGTTCAGTGGCTACGTTGCTGTGGCCTGGACCTAGATTGGTGGAGGCAGCTGAGTTATTCCTTTTCCAGAAATCTGTAGAGGGAGCAGGGGCTGTGCCTCCTACTCTGTTAAGTTCACTTATTCAATGCCTAAGCTCAAAGAGAGGAAATGGGGATATGTATCTCCTTCCCGCCTTCTTTCACCAACCCCCAGGCTGGAAAAGGGATGGATCTTTCCTTTGTTTTCCTGTATGATGCCCTCCTTTCTTTGAGTAGCAAGCATTCTGGCCTTCCTGCCCCAGTGGAGGGGCAGAGAATCTAAGTAACATTAGGGCTTTTATGCATTAGTGTTGTCCAAGCTTGGATCTTGATAATTTAAAGTGGGGGGAGGAGTGAGAAGGGGTTAAGGGAATGGGGAAGAATTGGGAACATCTGCTTTTAAGACAAGAGCTTGGCTTCGAGGCTAATGTTTTGCTGTTTAACCTTATTTCCGAATGTCACAGATTGAAAATTATGCTTGTCATTGATTTTGCATTCTTTCTGTAAAAATTATGCTTTTTGGGCAGATGGGAGTCTCTGGGTGTTGTTAGCAATTCTAGGGGGATGGCAAACACATTCAGAAATCCAGAAGAAAAAACACATTAATGATTTTCAACAAAATTTTACCTTCATTACAATAGTGATGTGCGAAGTTTTGTCACGCATGTCTCGGTCCAATCACATCTGACTGTAGTTCATCAAATGTGTATCCTTACTTAGTCAACAGCATTTAAGAAGCATCAACAGCAACTTGCACATATCAGCACGTGTGGGGTGTGTGTGTGTGTGTGTGTGTGTGTGTGTGTGTGTGGTGCGTGTGTGTGTGTGCGCTCGCGCGAGAGAGAACAATCAGGTCGGTAGTTATGGACTGAGCAGTATGGGAAAGAATATCAGAGATATGGAAGATCTGGTGTTAAACTTGCAGCTAGAACACAAAAAGTAAACTATTTAAAAGGCCACAAATAGGTTAGTGAGATTAATATAACCCTAACTTTATATAGGAGTTTTGAGGGAACACTGAACAAAGAAGTGATTAGAGTTAGATATAACCTGAAAAAGACTTTCTAAAAGATGCAATTTGGGGGTCTGACTTGAAGTCAAGATTATTTATAGATAAACAAATAAGAAGGGATAGAAGTATTAGGATGAGGTGATGGAAGCTGAGGTCTGCAATGAAGAAAATGGAGTTGGTGAGAAAGAGGGGGACCAATCTGAGTGGTGAGAATGGTATTGTGAGAATAGCTTCAGTTTAAAAATGACAAATCCCCTCAAACTGTTACTGACGAGCTGTGTGACCTTGGTTAAGCCCCCTAAAAGATATGTCCAGGCCCTAATCCTTGGAACCTGTGAATGTTACCTTCTGAATGACAAAAGGACTTTACATAGGTGATCTTGAGATGAGGAGATTATCTTAGATTATCTGGTGGACCCTAAAGGCAATCACAAATATCTCCAAAAGAGAGAGGCAGAGGAAGTTTTGAGACAGAAGAGACAATGTGACCATGGAGAGATTGGAGTGACGTGGCCACAAGCTAAGGCATGCATGGAGCCACCGCGATTTGGAATAGGCAAGGAAGGATCCTCTGGAGAAACTCTAGAGTGTGTATGGCCCTGCTGACATTTTGACTTTGGATTTCTGGCTTCCAGAACCATGAGAGGATACAGTTCTCTTCTTTTAAGCCACCTACTTTGTGGTTATTTGGTACAGCAGCTACAAAAACTAGTAATACACAAATTAGAGGGGAAACAGGAAAACTGAGTGAAGGTTTATGAGATATTGGCCTTTTTCTCAGATACCTTGTCATGAAGGGACTGTGAGAGGGAACTAGAGTAATCAAAAATGACTCCAAAGGTGTGAGCTATGAGACTGGGTGTTCATGAGAGTGCATATTTTTGATAAGGATTATAGTATGCTTCTTACACTTATTCTCTCAATATCCTGTGTGTTACATATTCTTGTTCTCAATTTTAAAAGTAAATAAATTTTTATTTACCTGTCTTAGATATTCACATAGAGGAAAACAGTCACAGAGCTAAAAGACTTATGAGAAACTTGAGTCTACTACCCTACCCTTCCAACTTCCAGTTCCATGTCACAGTTACTTTCCACTCTGTAGTCAGGTTTTTTTGTTTTGTGGGGAGCATTTACCCTCATCTATTACTATTTCTTGATTTACTAGTTTTAGACCATATCTACTAATTTTCTCTTATGACTGTGATTTCCTTTTATTTTAACCTCTGTTCTATGTCCCATCATTCTAACCTTCCAGTATAGTTTAGGTAAGGGTTCCCCAAGCCCCAGGCTGCGGACCGGTACTGGTCGGTCTCCTGTTAGGAACTGGGCCGCACAGCTGGAGGTGAGCAGCAAGTGAGCGAGTGAAGCTTCATCTGTGTCTGCAGCTGCTCCCCAGTGCCAGCATCACCGCCTCAGCTCCACCTCAGATCATTAGGCATTAGATTCTCATAGGAGCACCTGTCCCTGGGGCCGAAAAGGTTGGGGACCACTGGTTTAGGTGACAGAAGGTCATTGTGGAAGTCTGGATCAAGTCACTACAATGTGATAGACTCTTCAAGAAAGCAACTAAAAATTGGAAAGCTGATTTTGAAGCTCATAAAGAGAACAGGAAGTTGCGGGTGCGAATGTGAGAGCATTTTGTAAAGACATTTTCTTCAGGAAAAGCTGTGCTGCATCCCTGCTGGGGTCTCCACTCCTCACCTCAGGCCTGTGAGGGGACATCCCTCAGGATTACATGGAGGGTTTAGTGTGGGTCCTCTGCAGTGAGGGCTATGTGGACCTGTGTGTGATTCCGAAGAATATTTAGAGGCTGAGAAATGGGCTCACCGCTTTGCTGGGAGAGCCTGGAGACTTGCTTCTGGTTGAGATATGCCAGCGCTCTGAGTCTAACAGGACAGAAGATGAGAGTCTGTGGATGGCACTGTGGCAAACCAGGGGCTGATGAAGAGGTGTCACAGAGGAATTAACACAGCACCTATGTCATGGGAGTTGCTGTCTGGCCACTTCAACTGGCCCTACCTGGGAGAAGGGAGAATATTCACCTCTAAAGTAGTTTTTTGGAGATTTAACTATCACAAGGGGATGGGCATTCTAATTATGATATGGAGACTATATTTCTTGACATAATAACTCAAGGACTTGAGGTAAGCAGGAAAATGTTGGGGCCTGCCAGAATTTTCATATGGGGATAAAGGGAAAATTTCCTCATTGAATACATTTTTAAAACTTTTTTAAAAAAATTAATTTTGTCAGATTGCTACTAGACTTATTGGGGTGATCACTTTGTAAATTATGCAAATGTCTAATCCCTATGATGTACACATGAAACTAATATAATATTGTATGTTAACTGTAATTGACAAATTAAAAAATTTAAAAAATTAAACTGTATTTTGAGAGAATTGTAGATTCACATGTTGTAAGAAATCATACAGAGAGACCCTTTGTACCTTTGGCCCAGTTTTCCCAAAGAATAACATCTTGCAAAACTACAGTACAACCTCTCAAGCAAGATATTGACCTTGGTGCAGACCATTTCCAGGACCCCAAGGATCCCTTCTGGTGCCCCTTCTTGATCACAGTCCCCACCTCTTTCTTGTCCATACCACATCTTTAACCCCTGGCAACCACCAGTCTGTTCTCCATGTGTATATTTTTGTCACTTCAAAAATGTCATATAAATGGAATTATATATGTAACCTTTTGGGACTGACTTTTTTGACCTCAGTCTGATTCTCTGGAGATCCATCCAAGGTGTTGCGCGTATCAGTAATTCCTTTATACTGCTAAGTATTCAATAGTGTGGATGTACCACAGTTTGTTTACTCATTCACCAGTTATAGGACATCTGAGATGTTTTCAGCTTGGGGGCTATTATGAATAAAGCAGCAATAAACATTTGTGTCCATATTTTTTGTAGCCACGTTTTTGTGTGAGCCTGTCTACATTTCTCTGGGGTAAATGACCAGGAGTGGAATTGCTGGATCATATGGTAATTGGTTGTTCAGCTTTTTAAGAAATTGCCAAACTTGTTCCAGAGTAGCTGAGCATTTTATATTTCCACCAGTCTGTGAATGAATTTTAAAAAGACAGTGGGAGATAAAAATAAAGTTGCATTTTGATGTCTTCCTCTAGGTGGTGCTGCTCTGGCCTCTGTAAATAGCAAGATTGATTTGCCTGACCCATTTCAAAGCCACAGGGGCTGCAGGGCTCGGAGCAGGCCTAACTGGGTTCTGGTGCTGTGGTACCAGGACCTGGCTGAAATGCCCCAAAGCCTGAATCCAACCTGCTTGGGGGAGGTCTTTGAGACAGCCCTGTTCCCACCAAGGGGTTTTCCACATCCATTGGTCAGGGCTATGGCTGTGTCTGAGATTCGGGCTACATTTTCCATTATGAAAAGAGACTTTTTTGTTTTGAGCATAGTAGTTACTATTAAAAGCTGCAGTCACATGGCGTGCTGGGCTGGAAGTGGCGATTCAGAGAAACTTTTGTCTTCCCACTCCCTAAGTGGGGCCAGATGGAGGAGTTGTGCTGGGAGTGGAGAGGGAAGAGCGGGGCTAGGATCAAAGCCAGAAAGAAGGGCACCTCCCGAAGAAAGCTCTATACAAGCCCGTTTAACTCTTCCTTTGCTGAGGTGGCCGCGGGTGTCTTCTGCCAGAGAGCTCGGCTGCTCTTGTAAAGCTCAGCTTTGAGTCTGCAGAGCTTATAGGCTTAGGCCTGGAGCTAAATGCTTCCTTCCAGATCCAAGCTCAATCCCTTACTACTGTGTAACCTCAGCCAAGGTCATTGTAACCCCTACAGGTCTCAGAAACCTCAATTATAAAATGAGGATACTAATAGTACCTCAGGTTTATCATGAGGACTAAGGGGGGCAATACCTATAGAGTCCTTAGAACATGGTTCTCAAACTTGGTTGACCATCAGAGTTACCTGGAGGTATTTAAAGAATACTGATGCCTGGGTCCCATCCTTAGAGATGAGCATTATTACAATGGGCCTTGAGTATGGATTATAAAAAAAGTGTCCTTGGGTTGGATCGTGTCCCCTCCTAAATTTATGTCCTTTCTGGAACTTCAGGATATGACCTTATTTGTAAATAGGGTCATCGTAGATGTAATTCGTTAAGATGAGGTCATATTGACATGGGTACTTAATCTAATATGGCTGTCTTTATAAGAAGAGAAGAAACACAAAGACAGACATGTACAGAGACAAAACAGTGTGCAGAGACACGGGGGTAATGCCATGTAACAAATGAAGCAGAGTTGGAGAGATGCATCCACAAACCAAGAAATGCCAAAGATTACCAACAACCATCAGAAGCTACATAAAAGGCATGGAATAGACTCTCACAGAGCCCTCCAGAAGGACACTTTGACTTTGGACTTTTGGTCCCAAACTTTGAAAGAATAAATTTCTGTTTTTAGCTGCTCAAGTTGTGATATTTTTTACAGAAACCCTAGGAAGCTAGTACGGGTTATTGTAATGCATAGCCAATGTTGTCTATCACAGGCTTAACCTGTGGAACATGGCAAGTGCTCCTTTAGTTAGCTATTTGTCATCACCCTGAATCAGATAGTCTTAGCAATATTCTGGAGTCTGCCGACCCTCAGAAAAGCTTTGTGGGTAGTAGTTGGCCCTAGAAGAAAGAGTCATGTGCAACCCCATTCTCTGAGGACAGGCTACCTTTGTAAATCAAGAGGAAGGAGTAGATGTTACTTCGGTGAGGGGAACACAGCACTTTCATAAAAGGCTGGGTCATAGAAGCTTGGGAAACACTGCATTCCATAGTCCCTCTTCGAAGAATCGTAGTGCACATAACATTTTCAAGGCCCTGGGGAGTCCTGTGGTAAAGAAATCTCTTTGACTTTACTTATCCTGGAATTTCCCTCTTTGACCATAGAAGGCTCCAGCTAATTTTTACACAACATGTATTATCCCAGCAGAATCGGTGCTCGAGAACCTTACAGAGGAAATCAAAGTTGAGGCTAGACCATCATCACTGGTGGGTACTTACTTGCCTAGAGGGAGGACTTAAAGGAAAGCGACTCCCTCATTTTGTCACTAGGCAGAACTCAGCTTTGGGGCAGCTGGGGTGGTGGTGGTGGGGAACTCAAAGATGCTTGCGGTTCAAAGTCACATGCAAAATTGGCTATGCATACTATGGTGGTTCTCTAGAATGAGAATTGCTTTCCCTGCTGTGAAAAGGACTCTTAGTCAAGTTTTAGATCAGGGGGCCAGCACCCATTCAAGCTGCCTCCCTTTTATACAGTGGACAGATGTAAGCTGGGAAGGCACAGGATGGTTTTTAAAGAGCAGCATTTTGTGGTCTGCGTGATGTTGAGGGAGGACTTAACAGCTGGTGGAGGGCAGGGGCCATGATATCAGCTGTCCTTCCTCTTTATGGAAGGTAGAATGAGAGGAAAGGAAGCAGAGAAGTTCTGGGAGATGTGAGGAAGAATTCCCAATAATTAACAGGACTCTGAAGTGATAGTCTCAGGCTCTAAATTCTGTGTTCTTTCCACTGTGGGTTGCTGGTAGTAGGTGGATTTCAGGTTATCGATTCAGATGTATAAGGAATGCAGCTGTCTTTTTCCATAACAATTATTTCAGATCCCTGTTGCATCGGAGTGGCAGAAATTCAATTTTAGTCCATTTAAGCGTTGCTTTTACCCTTGAGGATGTATCTAGTTCCGGAGCTAGGGCACCATATAAATAGGCAGAGCAGGACTGTGGTCCTTGCTATCTTTTGTCTGTGTAGGTGTCATGTGGTATATACATTTTCCTGTCTGGTTGTTGGTCATCTGTTCATGAAGATTCTTGCTGTCACCATGGCCATTTTAGCTCTGGTGGCTCTACTTGTGTGCCGGATGAGGGCATGGGAGGCTCTGACAGGATGTCTCTGCTCTTCTTAGTCTACATAACTGACATAGTCACTTTCTCTCCGGTATCTTGCAGCCTCCCCGAGACTCACCAAGAGGCAGTATATGGAGCCTTATTCTCTTTTCCCTGCAGAGTATCAGCTTCCAAATCAGGAAGACAACTTTACTTCTATGTATTCTACTCTGTCATATTCTCTCCCTCAAGAAATGAAACAGAGGAGCAGGGGTGGAGGGTGGAAGAGAAAAAACCCATAAGACTGGGAACCATTGGAATACTGGAAGGAAAAAACCCCATCACTAAATACATCAGTAACAATATTCTTCCAGATTGCTCTTCCATTGCAATGGATTCTAGAGGAAGGATGTGAAGCCTCCTCTTTTCCTACTCATGTATATGGACAATTTCTGGAGCTCTGGGACTCTACAGCATATAAATGTTGGAGTGGAGCTTGTTGCCCAATATCTTGACCTTCCAGTTCTTAGTGATAAAGAGCCTTCCTAAGCTAGGATAACCAATTGTCCTTGTTTGTCTGAGAATGGGGGGTTCTCCAGGATGTGCACTTCCATTGCTAAAATTGGTACAATCTGAGGCAAGCTGGGCCAGTGGGTCACCCTACAAGATCCTTCCATTGTTTTCCTCCGAGACTAAGATTCTGCCTTCTGTATAGTGTGACTCCAAAACGTCTTAATTCTGGAATGTCTTCTCTCTGCTGCATTAGAAGCAATAGAGACAACCATTCAAGTATCAGGTGCTTGTTAAGAATCAGGCTCTTTGTTTAGACGGATCTGACCTCATGACAGCCATAGAATTCACCTTTTAGGATGAATTTCGTGGTTCTGAAGGCTGTCTTTTGAGAGCCTTGAACTGCTCATTATCATCAGCTTGCTGTCAGTATCTCATCTGTTTTTACTCATATAATTATTAATTTCTGCATCTGCTTATACTCCTGCCAGGGGATGGCCTTCCTGTTAACCACTGAAAATGGGAAGGAGACGGATTTCTTTAGCAGTGGATTAGTTGTCAGCACTGGCAGAAAGCAGAGAACTCATGAAGGGGTGTGAGTGTGTGTGTGTGTGTGTGTGTGTGTGTGTACATGCGCACACTTGGATGGGTGGGTGAGTGGGTGCAGGAAAGAAAACGGAAGGTGGGAATGCAGAAGAGAAGACCATCTGTTCCTTGTAGCCAATTTTAACTCTTTTCCCTTTCCTCCAGCCTTCTTATACTTTCCTAGTTACCATTGTCTGAAGACAGACTTTCAGTATTAGTTATTTCTGACTTACTGAAGTGACTCCTGTCTCATTCTTCTACTCTTTAAGAAACCTAACTTACAGCTGGGACGATAAAATTCTGAAGCTGAAGGAAATCTGCATTCCGTGACATCTACATACTAATTCCCCATGCTCAGTTCCTATTTCTTTGCTTTGTAGCTTTGAGAAAATCATTTAACCTCTCTGATCATAAGTTGCTTTGTAATAAAATGGTAGTAAAAGCACAGAGCCCTGGGTATATTAACAGATTTACAAAATGTGCTTTTGATGATGTGATTGTAGGATCTTTATTATACCATTCCTCTGATCAAAGATGTAAAACAGAAGCTAAGAAAGCTCCATAGTCTATAGAATAAAATCTAGACTACTTAATATGTTCATGCCCTACAAAAACCTAGATTCTGAAAGCCTGAGCTATTTATAATCTATTGCCTCATTTGGCCTTCTAGCGTATATTAAATTAACTTTTGTTACCTTTAATGAATCTGTCTTTTTAATTTATTTAAAAATTCCTTTTGACAGATGGACTGCTTTTTACCACTAAAAAAAAAATCCCCAACACCTGGCAGCTGTTTTGCACCCAGTAACTACTCAATAAATGTTAAATTAAATTGAAACTCTTTTTAGGATATACAAAATACAAATGGCTAATGGAATTTTTACTTATCCTGTATTTATTTCTAATCTTATGAGGAATATTCAATATTTCTCCAGTAATTATGATGTTAGCTGTGGGTTTTTCATAGATGTCGTTTATCAGAATGAGTCAGTTCCTTCTATTCCTAGTTTGCTGAGAGTTTTTATTAGAAATGAATGTTGGATTTTGTCAAATGCTTTTTCTGATCCATCAGTTGAGATGATCATATGATTTTCTCCTTTATTCTGTTAATGTGGTGAATTAAATAGAGTGATTTTCGATTGTTGAAGCCGTCTTGCTTTCTGGGATAAATTGTTAATTTCTATTATCCTTATTTTATATGTATATTTATCATGAATGGTTCTGGTCTGTAATCTTCTTTTCTTGTAATGTTCTTTTTAGGTTTTGGGGTTAGACTTCTGCTGGCTTCATAAAATAAATTGGGAAAGATAGATTTAGATTTATAAAAAAGTTGTAAGATATAGAAGTACAAATTAGTAGTTGGTAATTGGTCACGGGGCTGGGGAGCATGGCAGAGGGAATGCAGTTAGCATTAATATGATGGCTAGGTGGAGGGCCAGGGGAGGCAAGGAGTAACTGAGAGGATCATTTTATGAACTATATAGATGTCTAACCAATGTACTGTATACTTGAAACTAATTTAAACAAATAAATTTTAAAAAAAAGTTGTAAGGATATAACAGAGAATACCCCTGTATACTGTACCCAATTTTCCCTATTGTTAACAACTTACATTACTATGGTACATTTGTCATAACTAATGAACCAATTTATGATTATTAATTAATGTCCATTTTTTATTTGGATTTCCTTAATTTTTACCTAATGCCCATTTTCTGTTTCAGGATTCCATCTAGAATACCATATAGCATTTAGTTATCATGTCTTGTTAGGCTCTTTCCAGGCTGTGACAGTTTCTTAGGTGTTTCTTTTTCTATTATTTTATTTTTTATTTTATTACTCTTTGCTCTTAATTTGTTATTTCTTTTTCTATTTTTTTTAGTTTAACTAATTTTATTTTTATTTTTAAAACTTTTTATTTTCTAGTATAAACATATAAAAATGTAATTTCCCTCTAAGCCTTGCCTTAGCTCCATCCCACAAATTCTGATTTTTTGAAATTATTATCATTCAGTTAAAAATATTTCCTGATATTATTTGTGATTTCTTTTTTGACCCATGGACTATTTAGGAGTGTGCTGCTTAATTTAAAAATTAAATTAGGGAATTTTCTATATATGTTTTTGTCATTATTCTCTGATTTCAAGTGATCGGTATGGGATTAAAGCATATATTCTATATATGTTAAATTTTTGAAAAAAATTTGTTTTATGGTCAAAGATATGATATAGTTTGGTGAATGTTCTATTTGTACTTGAGAAGAATGTGTATCCTGCAGTTTGTTGGGTGCAGTGTTTTATAAACGTCAATAAGACTAAGTTGGTATGATATAGTTGTTCTAATTTTCTAAATTCTTGTTGGGCTTTATTTATCAATTTATTGACACAGGGGTGTTAAAATCTTCACCATGATTGTGGATTTGTTATTTTTTCCTTTAGTTCTGCCAAGTTTACTCCATGTATTTTGAAACTCTGTCATCTGGAGCATATAATTTTGGGTTGTTATGTCTTCTTGATGAAATAACTTTATCATTCAGAAATAACCATCTTTATTTCTGATAATATTCTTTGTCTTAAAGTCTACTTTGTCTGATATTAATACAGTCACATCTGTTTGCATAACATATGTTTTTCACTCTTTCAACCTTTTATTTTCTGCATCCCCATACTTTTATGTTTAAAGTGTCTCTCTTGGAAATAATATACAGTTGTGTCTTGGATTAGCCCTTATGCCCTCTCACCCCCAGGCCCAGTTTCCCTTTTAACATCTTGCATTAGTATGATGATTTGTTACAATTAATGAGCCAATATTGATACATTATTAACTAAAGTCCATAGTTTACATTAGAGTTCATTCTTCTGCTGTACATTCTGAGTTTTAACAAATGTGTAATAAAGTGCATTCACCATTATTGTATCATACAAAATAGTTTTGATAGTTTAACGCCCCTAAAAAGTTGTTGTGCTCCACAACATCAGAGAATAATGACAAAAAGATGTTGTGTTCATCTTTCTCACTCTCCCCCAAACCCTTCACAACCATTGATATTTTTACTGTCTCTGTAGTTTTGCCTTTTTCAGTGTGCTATGTAGTTGAAGTCATTCAGTATGTAACCTTTTCATATCGACTTCCCTGTAACCTATTCTTATCAGTACAGGTTTAAACTTTTTCTATATCTTTTTGTGGTTTGATAGCTCATTTCTTTTTACCACTGAGTAATATTCCATCATTATTATATGGATGTTCCAGAGTGTGTTTATACATTTACCTACTGAAGGACACCTTGGTTGCTCCCAACTTGTGACAATTATGAATAAAGCTACTATGAATATTTTTGTGTTGACTTTTGTGTGGATGTAATACTAAGGAGCATAACTGCTGATCGTATGGTAAAAGTATTTTTAGTTTTGTAAGAAACTCCCAAATTGTTTTCCAAAGTGGCTGTCTTCTCACCAGCAATGAATGAGAACCTCTTCTATAGATGTCAATTGTATCCAGTTGATTGCTGGTGCTGCTCAGTTCGATTATGTCCTTACTGTTTTTCTGCCTGCTGTGTCTGTCAATTATTGATCGTAGGGATGCTGAAAGCTCCAACAATAATAGTAGATTTACTTATTTCTCCTTGCAGTTATATAAGTTTTGCCTCACATATTTTGTTGCTCTGTTGTTAGTGGCAAACGTTAAGGATTATTTGGTTTTCTTGGAGAATTGATCCCTTTGTCATTATAGAATGTCCTTCTTTATCTCTGATAATTTTCTTTGCTCTGAAATCTGCTTTGTTTGAAATTAATATAGCTGTTCCAGCTTTCTTTTTTATTAGTATTAACATGGCATATTTTTGTCCATCCTTTAATTTACTTGTGTCTTTATTTTTAAAGTGGATTTCTGGTAGACAACATATATTTGGCTTTTGTTTTTTGTTTCACTCCAAGAGTCTCTGTTTTTTAATTGGTATATTTAGACCATTGACATTTAAAGTAATTATCGATATAGTTGGATTAATATCTACCATATTTGTAATTATTTTCTACTTGTTACTCTTGCTCTGTTTATTTTTTTAATCTTTTACTCCTTTTCTGCCTTCTCTCATTATTTTAAGTATTTCATATGATTTCAATTTTTTCTCTTCTCTTGGCATATCGATTATGCTTCATTTAGTGGTTGCTTCTGAGTTTTCAATATATATTTACAACCAATCCAAGTCCTCTTTCAAATAATACTGCTACTTCAAGATAGTGCAAATATTTTATAACAGAGTATTTTCAAATCCTCCTTCCCATTCCGTGTAACATTGCTGTCATTTGTGTCATTTGTCTGTAAGCTATGATCACTGAATTATTTTCAACAAAGTATTATGTTATATCAATTAAGAATAAGAAAATAAAACATTTTATTTTATCTTTATTAATTCCTTCTCTAATGTTCCTCCTTTCTTTATCTAGATCCAAGTTTCTGACCTATATAATTTTCCTTCTTTCTGAAGAATTTTTAAAAACTTTTCTTGCAAGGCAGTTTTACTGATGACAAATTTTTTTTCAATTTTTGTTTGTTTGAGAAAATCTTTATTTCTCTTTCATTTTGATAATTTCTCTAGATACACAACTCTAGATCGATACTTTTTTTTCTTATAATATTTTAAATATTTCATTCCGCTCTCTTCTTGCTTGAATGGCTTCTTAAGAGAAGTTCTATATAATTCTTCTCCTTCCTCTTCTATTTGTGTTCCCTCCTCTGGCTTCTTTCAAGATTTTCTCTTTGTGTTTGATATTCTGCAGTTTGAATATAATATGCCTAGGTGTAGATTTTTTAGTATTTATACTGTCTGGTATTCTCTGAGCGTCTTGGATTTATAGTTGGATATCTATCATTAATTTGATAAATTCTCAGGCATTGTTTCAAATATTTCTTATTTTCGTTTTTTTTCTTCTCCTTATATGTCCATTATGCATATGTTACAGAATTTGTAATTGTTCCATAGTTTTTGGATTATTTGTTCTGCCTTTTTCATTCCCTTTTCTCTTTGTATCTCAGTTTTGGAAATTTTTACTGACATCTCTTCAAGCTCACTAATTCTTTCCTTAGCTATATCCAGTTTATTGATGAGTCCATCAAAGGCATTCTTCATTTCTATTACAGTGTTTTTGATTTCTAGCCTTTCTTTTTTATTCTTTCTCAGATTTTACATTTCTGTGCTTACATTACTCATCTGTTCTTGCATAGTGTCCACTTTTCCCACTAGATCTCTTATCATATTAATCATAGTTATCTTAAATTCCCAGTCTGATAATTTCCACACCACTGCCATATCTGAATCTGTGTCTGTTGCTTGCTCTTTCTCTTCCAACTGTGTGTGTGTGTGTGTGTTTTTCCTGCCTTTTAGTATGTCTTCTAATTTCTCTTGATAGCCAAATATGGCATGCTGGGTTAAAAGAACTGAGGGTAAGGATTTATAATTATCTAGGTAGGTGTCAGGGTGTGTTTACTGTTTGCTATAGCCGTAGGTGTTAGAGTCCTCTTGTGTTCTTGTTTTCATCTCCCCTGTTGTCTTTCTCTAGATATCTCTTATTAAATAAGGTCTGAGATGTGCAGTTCTTTCAGCTGTAGCCCCCTATTGTTATACGTAAGTCCTATTGATGTGGTGGTAAAGTGTCGGGGGAGGTGAAGCATTCTGTAGCCCTATTATTAGGTCTGGGTTTTTTAGCGAGTCTGTGCCCTTGGAATGTGATCTTCACAGGTGCTTTTTTTGTTTTGTTTGGCATTTTCCCACCCCCACCAAGCACACACACTTAGGTGAGGCAAAATGGCTAGAAAGGGCTAGAGTTGGGTACTTACCTTCCCCCATGTGGAAGACTAGAGCTGACTGAATTGGGGTATTTCCTTTTCTTATGGCTCGTTAGGCTCTGGAAGAATCCCAGTTGGTTAGGCTCTGGTAAAATAGTTTCTGTTGAGAGCGGGGCTTATCAAGAACAGAATGCTCTGGGTATATTTCAAAATGACTACTTTTTTCCTCACCCTGCCAGAAGCTTGGGGGGCACTTTTCTCTGACTTTCTTTGTGAGAATGTGGAAGTCTCCAGGAGGTAAAACTTACTTACAAAAGTGTGTTAACCCCCTAAGATTGTTCTCCCTTCCCTAGAGTTTTCATCTCTCAGACTTGTCTACACTGATCCTCCAGCAATTTGTCAATTACACTTTTTTTTAGGATTTCCTTCCCTAGTACTGGTTCTTATAGAGGTTTCTATTCCTGGGTTCTGCTTTAGTAAGTTCTGATTCTCTGTATCTACCTGTCTGTTTCTCTAATTTTGAGAGCATCTATTTTCCTTGTAACCTCAATTCTCTGATGGATGCCAGAGGAATTGTTGATTTTCAATTTGTTCAGCTTTTTTTCTTGTTGTGAGGGTGGGAGTAGCAACTTTCAAGCTCCTTACATGCCAGACCAGAAACTAGTAGTTCCAAACTGGCTTAAAATTTTTTTTTGCATGTGTAGAGTTTCTCGTTGTTTTTAATAGAATGATTAGTTGATATAAGCTACTACATCATTACTAGAAATCAGTAATCTCTAGTATTATTTTTAGTGATATAATTTTATCATATTAATGTTCCATTAGCTATTTAAGCAGTGTCCTATTAGTGGACATTCTGGTTGGCTCCATTTTTGATTCTCACAAATATAGCATAATATCTTTATGTATACTTAAAAAAAAAAATCATGTCCTAGGGTAAATTCCTTGAAGTGAAATTACTGGGCCAAAATGTAGGCATATTTTAAGACTTTTGATCTGTTGCAAGTCGCCCTCTAAAAACTTGTACTATCTTAAGTTACCAAAATAGTATATGAAAATGCCTACTTTCCCATACTCTGGCTAATATGAGTATTATTATTTTTTCATATTTGCCAATTTGAAGAAACATGGTATCTCATATACATTTTTTGATTACTATTGAGGATGAACACTTTTTCACTTGTGGCTTTTCTTTCTTTTTTTCATAGGTCATTTGTTGAAATGAAATTTTGGTTGTTTCTTAATAAAAAATTATTTAATTGGAATTGATGTTCTAACTATAGATTCACACCAATCATATCTAATTAGTTGGTTTTGTCTGAAGGCTTCTCACTTAGATGCCTAAAAGTGCAGCCTTGATGCAAAACTTCTGGGACAGCCAAGCCTGACTGATAATGAATTAATCTCTGTTGAATTAATCTCTGCTTGTTGAAACTCATCCCCTGTGAAGAGTAGAGAGACGAAACACAGAATATTGGCTAAAGTGATGACTCTCTTGAGTGAAACGATTAGTCTAGGAAGTTTCTTTAACTTCTCTGTATCCTTCTGGTAATAAGATGAACACTTCAGACCTGTTGCTAAGGAAGAATCAGGAATATTAACTTCCAAATGGCTATTTTGTGTGTGTGTGTGGATACCTCAGACCCATTACTAGCCCTTTTAAACTTGAGAGAACAAAGCATTGAAATCTTTGAAAGAATTCAGAGACTTTTGAGAGCCAGGGCATTTAACTTTGTTTTGGGGAAAGAGACCTGGCAGTTTAAAGACAACTGTTAGCCGTCAGATTTATTTTCTGTTTGCTGCAGGAAACGGAAAACCAATTCACTTGGTTCAGTCAGTCTTAGATATTAACATTGATAAATGACAATGAGAAATGACAGTCTCATCCTCTAAGATGAATTTAAAAGGTGCTTCTTCTGGAAAGTGAACTGAAAGTTGTGGCCTTGTTTGACTGAACTAGGAAGGACTCATCCCTCCCTCAAGGGCAGAAGAATGGACAGTTCTGGGAAGTGCGTAAACAGGAAGAAGTTAGAGATTAAAGGTTTCATGGGTAGGGAGAGCTAAAGAACAAAATATGGAGTGATTCTGGCATATGGATCTCTGGCATACGGGTCTCCAGGATTCAATTTCCTTTTTAGCTGAAATTTCCATTTGGGTGTAAATCTCTATGTAAGGAGTTGTGATCAATATAGACAGCTTTTGTACACTAGACTGCTCTTTATGTCAGTCTCTCTGCCCCTGCCGCCCCGCTCCCCTCCCCGCCGCCACAACCCTGTCCTCATCTCCAAATGATGCTGTAGTTCCACAAAAAACTTTCTGTGAAAGTACCTTGGCAAGGACCCAATGTCAAGGAGAAGCTGGGGACGCATTCAAAGTCTCAAACTCTCTCCTACCCCAACAGGTTAGTGAGCACTTTCTATACCCTAATCCCTCCCAGATTAATAAATGTAATCTCGAACTCTGAGGAGGGCAAAGCAAGCCAGCTGAGGTGGATAGAATTAACTGCATTCTAAGGTGGATATAAATCATTTCAGCATCATTATTAATTTGACATTTTAAGGCTAAGTCAATTCTCTTTGGCTTTGCCCTGAAGCTACTATGATTGAGCATGAGACTGCTGGTAGATCAGTAATGTACCTTTCTTTAGAGGTGACAAAGAATGTGTGTGGTCCTCTAGACTTAGTAAATTAAAATGAAGATGAAGACATGGTACCCTCTCTTGAATAATTTATAATATACTGGATTCTTAGGCCAAAGACAAATAATAATAGCAAAAATGAAAACAACATTGCTAGGTACCATTTATTGCATACTTACTATAAAGTGGTCATTTTATTAATATGCCTTTTGATTATTATGGAGGAGGCTGTGATGATTAATTTCATGTGTCATCTTGGCTGGGCTAAGGGATGTCAGAGAACCGGTAAAACATTATTTCTGGGTGTGTCTGTGACAGTGTTGGCTCATTGGCTCCTCTGTTGGTTGCCAGGCCTTTGGACTCAGACTGAGTTATCCCACTGGCTTTGCTGGTTCTCCAGCTTGCAGACAGCAGAGTGCAGGACTTCTTGGCCTCTATAACCACGTGAGTCAATTCCTATAATAAATCTCCTTTTATTTTTATTGAGGTATAATTGACATATTATATTAGTTTCAGGTACACACATTAATGATTTGATATTCGTACAGTATATTATGAAATGATCACCACAATAAGTCTAGTTAACATTTGTCACCATATATACAATTTTTTTGGTTATGAGAACTTTTAAGGTCTACTCTCTTAGCAACTTTCAAATATGCAATACAGTATTATTAACTATAGTCACCAAGCTGTATATTATATACCCAGGACTTGTTTATCTTATAACTGGGAGTTTGTTCCTTTTGATCCCCTTCACTCATTTTGCCCACCACCCACCTCCTGTCAATGGCAACCACCAATTTGTTCTATAAGCTTAACTTTTTTTTTTTTAGATTTCACATATAAGCGAGATCATAAAGTATTTTTCTCTGTGTTACTTATTTCACTTAGCATAATGCCCTCAAAGTCCATCCATGTTGTCACAAATGGCAAGATTTCATTTTTTATAGGGCTGAATAATATTTCATTGTGTGTATATATATAGATATATTTATGTATATCTCTCTCTATACATTTTATATATTACGTTTTCTTTATCTATTTAATCTATTGATGGACACAGGTGATTTTTATATCTTAGCTGTTGTAAATAATGCTGCAATGAACATAAAGTATACCTTTTTGAGTTAGTGTTTTTATTTTCTTTAGATAATTACCCAGAAATAGAATTGCTGGATCATATGGTAATTCTATTTTTAATTTTTTGAGGAAACGTCATACTGTTTTCCATAATAGTTGCACCAATTTACATTCCCACCAACAGTGCAAAGATTCCATTTTCTCCACATTCTCACCAACACTTGCTACTTCTTGTCTTTTTGCTAATAGCCATTTTAAAGGTGTGATGTGATATCTCATTGTAGTTTTGAATTGCATTTCCTTGATGATTAATGATGTCGAGCATCTTTTCATGTACCTGTTAGTACATGTGTATGTCTTCTTTGGAAAAATGACTGTTCAAATCTGCCCATTTTTTAATAGAGTTGTTTTTTTGCGGGGAGCGGGGGGGCTATTGAGTAGTATTTTATGAATTTTGGTTATTAACCCCTTAAGAGATATGTGATTTGCAAATATTTTCTCCCATTCAGTGTTATTTTTTCATTTTGTTGGTGGTTTTCTTTGCTGTGCCGTAGCTTATATAAATATATCTATATATTTTCTTATATATCTATATATATCCTATTGGTTCTGTTTCTCTGGAGAACCTTAACTAACACAGATTCCTTGCTATAGATTCCACTGTAGGTTTTATTCCTTTAGTGAAGAGGATAACAAAGAATCACTTTGGTCACCCTAAGTTCTGGGAGAGAAGGCAGAGAAGGGAGCATTTTAGTGATCTAGGTCTATAAGTGGCCAATGCTTGAAACATCCTCATTCCATAGGTCCAGCAGCCTCTGGTCTGGAGCAGTGCTGTCCAGTAGAAATATGTGAGCTACCAATGCAAGGCAAGTACATATTTTAAAATTCTCTAGTAGCCACATTACATAAAGGAAAAAGTAACCAGTACAATTAATTTTAGTGACATATTTTATTTAATCAATACACCTAAAATATTATCATTTGAGCATTTAATCAATATAAAAATTATATATGAGATATCTTTATATTCCTTTCTTTCAGCCAAGTCTTCTAAATCCGGTGTGTATTTTACATTTATAGCACAGTTCAATCTGTACTAGCACCATTTTAAGTGCTTAATAGCCTCATGTGGCCAGTGGCTACTGGACTGGACAGTGCAGATCTAGAAGGTATCTAGCATATTCACTTACATATTTCTGCATATTCATTTGACACTGATTCAACGAATGTTTCTTGAGTGGCTCCTCTGTCAGCCACTGTCGGATACATTGGTTAAGGCCAGAACTTACATTTTACTGGGGGGAGAGTAGGACAAAAATCATGAACAAAAGAAAAAAATCAGATATCAAAGAGGGATATTGTTACAAAGAAAATAAAGCAGGATAAGGAGGAAGAGAGTGACAGGGCAGGACAGCTGCTATTCTGGTCATGGTAGGCTTCTCTGAAGAGGCGCATTCTAGGTGAGATCTGAATATTATGAAGAAGTATTTCATGTGGTAATAGAAGGAAACACTCTAGGCTGACAGAACAGTATATATAGGCCCAGGGGTAGGAAGAAGCCTAACATTCTGAAAATGAGAAAAAGACCAGTGAGGTAGAAGAGGAGGGTAGCGCTGATTTGGGTAAGGTCTTCTAGGCCATAGTATAGAGCTTGGGTTTTATTCTAAGAGCCATGGAAGCCAAGGGAGGATTTTAAGCAGGAAGACATGATTTGACAGACGCTTTTGAAAGGTCACTCTGGTACTGTGTAGAGAATGGGTTGTATGGGAGCATGAGCGGAAAATAAGAGCATGATCAGGAGACTGGCTAATGCTGTCAAGGAAAGGGAAGTTTGGGTGGCTGGGAGAGGTTATGGAGGTGCAGGTGGTGAGCGTCTCCAGGTTGTGCTGTGACCATAGAGCTGACAGGACTGTAAATGGGCTGCGAGGAGCAGGGAGGAGGGGAGGATGACTTTTCAGTGTTGGGAATTGGGCAACTGGTGGATTGAGACCAGACCATCAGCCGAGATGGGGAAGAAAATGGAATCTGAGTTTAGGGGAGACATCAGGAATATGAGTGATTAGGAAGAGAAATCCAGGGTTTAAAGCCCTTGAGGATTAGAAGGATGTAATCACCAGCTGGTACTTACTTATGGAATTTCTTTACCTCGTTTTCACTCATATTTAAATTGTAATTTCCAGTCATCAGTATTTAGTAAAATTCTGTTATTTAACTACAATCCTTTGTTTCATGGCAAAAGACAATTGGTGGGCTGAGTATGCACATATTCATATTCAGAGTTATTTCAAAATAACTCTGGGTGTCTCCCCAGACACAGCGCCTTTGGAATTATCCAGCTTAATGGAAGAGTGCATCTTGCAGGTTCAACCCATCATGTTGTTGTGGATGTCATAGGTAACTCTAGCCTAGTCCTTCAAAATCTCATCATCAAGGTCAGGGCCAGGAACATGGCCTAAAATTCTGCATGAAGGATGATCAGTAGCATGATAGAAACACAGCTGCCAAATAGAGATGTCAAGAATAATTCCATTCAAAAACAGCTTTTCTGCACTGATGATGTGTTTCAAGGAAGTGAACTACCTACCTCAGTGGAGGACAACAAAAAACGTATTCTTCCTTCAGACCCAGGAAAATCAGTCAACTGAGTCATACATACAGTCTGTTAAAGTGCTGGTCCTTAAGTGATGTCACATTTTAATCTCATAGGAATTTCAAAGGTTTAGAAGGAAATATTTCTGTTCTTTTCAGAACCTCAGCATGGGTGAACACCCACTTGCAGCCCCCTTACTCTTTAAGCTTGTAGCAAACAAAAAGGAGAGGTCTTGCTCTTAGGGGAAAGTAATAGATCTGAAATTTGAATTAATGGGCCTGGTTATGTGGACGTGGTCACAGTTCCAGCCTCCAAAAGGTTTAAAATGAGAACAAAGTAAGCCTATGTAGATGGATCCCTTTGGGATCATTTTGGACCTGCCATTAACATAAATTGAACTGGACCAGAAAAACTATGATAACACTGGCAACAGTGGCAACCATATTCCCTGTTTGTTTATGTGCCAGGCTGTGGAGTAGCGCCTTTAACTGAATCACCTCGGCCCTTTATTCCAACACAAAATCCAGATAACGTGGGATCTGAAGGGGTTTAGAGTGGAGAACTGGAAACAGACTGCTGGTAGCTCGTGTTTCAAGGGTTAATTGGCTTGATACATGTGTTGGTGTTTGGCACATTTTAAATCCCATTTAAGCATTGGTGCTTATTATTCTTATATGAACAAATGAGGACATTAAGAGTCAGAGGGGTTAACCAAATTATAGAACCTGTAGGAATGTTCACATACAAAGCTTTTCTCTTTGCACTGGACTCCTTTCCTTCTCTTTTGTGTCCAGGTCTCAAGAATGGATTGTACAATAGAAAGCACCAAATTCAGCAGAAATACCACTGCACAGAAGAATTTCCTGTTCCTGAGGCTAGTGGAGCTTTAATTAATTCCCCAGGGTGGGAGCGGGCAGGGCTGTCTCTTGAGGTCCTGTCTCTCTACCCACAGCTGTGTGGGCTTTGCCTGCCTAGGGTAATTCTTAATTTTGAAGATCTGACCAGAGAAGAAAGTTTTTGGGTGGGTGATTTGGTTTGTTATTTAGTTGTCTCAGAGAGGAAGGACATTTCTTTTGGTTACTAACTATGATTTGATTCTGAGCTGGTCTCTCCAAGGTCCTCAGGCTTCCCTGGCCTTCCTAATCCCAGCACTTGCCCAGTGGGGACTGAGCTGCCCACCTGAGCTCATATCCTTGCTCTGGCTCATAGAACTCATATGCTCTTAACTAATCCACTGATTTTCCCTGAACCTCTTTAGTAACATTGTGGGTCAAACTAGATCATCGATAAGTCCCTGGTTGCTTTAAATTGCCATAATTCTAAGATCGATTCATATTTGAATTAACTTTGGGACCTTATATCAATCACTGGCACTTTGCTTTGTGTTGGGACTCTGCCAAGGTCACTGTGGAAGCTTTCCAAGGTTCCTGCCTTACTGGGTGAGCACAGGGGAGGCTTGGGGCTGGTGGAAGTTCTGGGGGGAGTACGCTTCTGAAGAATCCAGGGCTGAAGTGTTCTGTCTTGGGTGGGTGCTATTAACAGCCACTGACTAACTGCACCCTTCACTTTCAAAAGTGCAGAGAAGGTGTTACAAACAGGACAGGAGAAAGTGTGGATAGATTGGAAAGGACCCAGTCCAGTTCAATCGATTCATGAAAAACGGGGAGTGGTGGGCAGTGGGGCCATTCTATGTTTTAAGAATTAATTAATTTACACTTGCAGTGATTATTGAGAATTTTGAGGGCAAAAAGCTATAACTTTTTACAGTTGGATATGAGCTCAAGTATACTAAAAATGAGTATGTTCTTATTGAAGAATTTAGGACTGGGATAGGTGAAAGAGTTTTGAATGTTCGTGTAGTGGTGACAGGAACACAGAGGCAGATGTGGATGTGGTCATGGACCCCATGCAGTATTATGATGAAGACTCTGGAAGAAATATCATCCAGATCTTGCCCTACCCCTTTGAAATTGGTGTTACTTCCAAACCCTAAGCCAAATCCTTCTCGATAAATGCGATAGGACAAAATTTTGTTGTTGTTATTGATGTATAGCCCTTGCTTCCTGAAACAAGAAGATCCTCATCCCTGAGTAATGAATTAGGAGTTTGTAGGTGGCAACTGAAAGAAAGGGGTGAGAGAGGGAGATCTGCCTAGAGGAAGGTTTTATTGCTGAGAGACCAGAATAGTAGGGCTGAGAACTACAAGGGAAGAGACCCATTGACTAAAAGCTGGGAGTTATCAAATAATGAATGGAGAGTCAAAGAGTTTGGTGTGGTGTATGTAATACAGAACCCTCTTCTAAATTTCCAGCAAACTAAATCACACTGTTGTTGAGATGTGAGTGAATTTTCTCTGGAGAGTAGAAAGCTTGCCTGAGCCCTGCATAAGGCACAGAGAAAGCCAACATGGGGGTTACAGGTAGATTACTGTGGATCACAATTGCTACTAAAAACCAGAGGACTTTGTTTAATGCACACACACACTCACACACAGAGCTACATAGACTCTCACAGAGCGCTGTGTGTGTGTGTGTGTGCTTGGTGTACTAACCTTATCCACTTAATGCATGCACACAATTGCGTAGGTCCCTACAGCCACTTTTCTTCCTGGCTTTGTTCTCATAGTTTTTACCCTTCTCCCTGTTTCTTCAGTTATTTCTTATCTAGACATTCACTATGCATTTTATAACCTATTCCTAATCTTTTTGCATGGACCTTGTGTAACTAAGTGCATAGTAACCAATTTCAACTATATTCTACAGATGCAATAACCAATGTCATAGTGGACAATTACCCTGTCAGCATTGTTACCCAGAATGCTAAAATCACTTCCCTTTCAGCTTTCTTGTGATTGGAAAGGGAGTGTGATTAAAAATACACGCAGACTAAATGACAACGATAACTACTGCCTCCTGATGTCCTGGCTGCTGGATGCTGCAAGTCCAAGTTTCCATCTCCTGCTGGGAGGGATGTTCCTCACTGGCGATGTTGTCTGTGGTCTTACGTATTCTGAGCCTGGCCGCCTTAACTTCCTGTAAGTGTAACTCGGGCACCTTGATCAGATAAAAGCTATTTTTGCTCTGGCTTTGCTAAGCTAGATTCCATCTCAGATTACATTAAAGGAACTGCCTTCTTTCTTTTTCCTTTTGTTGCTAAGGAATAGCTTTTCCTCTCAGATTGATTTTTTTTTCCCTTGAAGAAGCCCCAACCTATACAACACTTGGTAGTAATTTAAAATGAGCCAAAGAGCTGCAGCTCCTATTAGAAGCATAAAGCGATCAGCAAAGAGTCATTAGGGGTCAACGGGGCCTGTCTTTTCACTAAACACCCAAGTGCTATTTTAGAACAAAGGAGACTTCTTCTCTTTGGCAAACACTGATCTATTGCTCGGTTTTTCCAATTATGGGCTGAGCTCCCCTCGCCCACGAGCCAGCTAATCAGACTTTTATTCGTCTTGCTATCTCACGCCTAGGGCTCCTAGCTGAATGCAGACATCTGGGGAGAGAGGAGGGCACGCTTTCACTGGAAACCTGCTTCCCACTCTGATCTATAAGTCAGTGATTGGATTGGGCTGCTCACCTCCTGTGAAACAAAATGCATTAAGTGCCTGCCCCTCCAGATCTGGGGTGTGTGTAATTCCCAGTGCAGATGGGCAGGTCAGGGGTAAAGAGGTGGGCCACAGAGCCAGCTGGGCACCACCAACAGTGCAAATGCTGCTCTCACATAGTTTTCTGTGGATTGTTCCCATTTTCCCTCTCCTGGCTAGGGCTGTCGTCAGCTGGTGTGGCCTTGGGGATCAGAGCAGGCTTAGTTTGTTTTTTTACAAAACTAATTCACAAAATTCTATTGTTGCTGAAAGAGCTTGTTATATGGAAGCAGGGCTTGGGGAAGCTGAAGTCTTGGTAGAAACGCACTTTTTAATTTTATTTTACTTTTTTGGTGGCAGACATTGCCTGGTACTTAATGCTCAGGCATTGAGGGTAGCTTTCTTGATCTCCCAGACTAGGCTGGTTCCAGTGTATCCTGCCTGTTTTCTTAGCAAGTTCTGCCTACTTAGATCCCAGAATCCCCATCACACCAAGTGAATATTGCCTCTCTACTGAGCTGGGTGTGCTGTGAGGAGCAGAGGCCCGTCTCATCATCTCCACATCCCCTGGCACACAGGAAGCAATCACTCAAGCTTGGCTGGGTGTTTAGTGAAGAAGGGGAGACAACTAGGATATTCAATTTTCTGACTTAAGATGTCAACACTATTTTTCTAATTAAATGATTTAGACCAATTTATTCCAAAGTATACATACTTTCTGATATTTTCTCTCTCCTGTATGTATCCAAGTTCTTTCTTTACTGCTTCTGAGACTCTCTTCTCCCTCTTGACCCTGAACCCCACTCTAATTCCCAGGACTCTGAGCTCACCCAGGAGACTCCAGCTTCCACTGACAAAGGGCATCAAGACCTGGGGGATGGGAGGGCCTGGGATATATGCCAAGGTGTCTCCAACTGGAACTCAGAATGAATTCTCCTGTAGAGCTGCCTGTGAATGGTGCTGAATATGTTTTTCACATATTCTATGAGAAACTATGCTGATTGCCAAAGAACTGAAACATAAATGGTAATACCTGGAGAGTGTCTGAACTTGTGGCAAATACTGATAATTCCAGTAATTTTTTCAAAAGCCCAGCGAAGGCTAAGTTTTACAAAAATAATAAGACTTTTCTTTAAAGTATCCTGGACATTATAGCGGCACATTATATTGACTAACTTCAGCTGACGCAGAAAGAACAACAACAAAAAAAGAAGCGGTGATGGGTGAATCATCGGCTCTCAGCAGCGGCAGTTACTCAGGGCTCAACGAGCCTGTGAGAACCGCTGTGTAGGGAGAGAAGGGTGGAAACAAAGCACAGGGCACCTCAGTGCAGAGGGCTGGTGTCTATCCGCCCGAGAGGCCTGCGTAAGACGGCCATCATGCAAGAAAGCTCGGCTGATGGAGACCCGGTCTTTTGACGTTTCTTTTTAAAAAGTGATTTCAATTGTAGATCGGTTCCTATTTTAACAGTGTCCTGGGTGAAACCGGCTCTAAGAGTTTGAAATCTTGATGAGTAGAAACCAAGAAAACAGAATAAAAGCTGCTAGCCATTTTTGTGAAAGCATCAATTTACTTTTGACAGAGACGTTGTTGTTTTCTGAAAGCCTCTGAAGGGGCCCTTGAGTTAAATAGGTGTCAAAGCAGATAGCCACTGTTCGGAGGGAGAACTGGGAGGCAATCTAAATGTAGATGTCTTGCATAGAGACACAATAATCTGCTTGGTTATGTTTCCCTCAGGATATGATCAAGGTAGATCCAGGCTTCTGTGAGTGTGAGGATTTTTTTGCGAGGACAAAGGGAGTACAAATGTGGGATACACTGCTCTCTTTGAGGGGCCATAGCAGACTAAAAACTCAGCAGGAGGGGTCCTCAAATAAGGCTGTTCTGACACCTTCTGATTGCAGTTGTATTCCAAGTATCTATGTTATGTTTCTTTACCGTTAGTCTCAAAACCTTCAGTCAAGTCGTTGGAAATTTCAATCTGGCGTCAGCGATCACCATGAGGAGTCAAGGAAAGGGTCTTTGCCTATTCATAGGACAGTGAGTTAAGGAGGGAGCAGCTGAGGTGACTGGCAGCTGAAGGCTGGTGTTTCAGGGCCAGAGAGGTGGTCACTGTATGGGGCTGAGCAGCTGGTCTTGGGGTTAATTAAGCCGCACCAAAAGAAATTTGCAGAACACATGAGAATTCCTGGTGGTGATGGAGGTTGTCTCAAAAATTCTTGGGAAGGGAGACTGGATGGACTTTGTTCAGTGAGATGGGGTGGACGTTCAGAGCCTGCGAAGTATGTGGTATCCACAGCTATGTGACTTCACAGGCTGATGGAGTCTAGGACTTCTCAACTAACCATGACTGGCCCAAGGTTTCTGAAGGCCAGGCTTGGTTATCTAAGACTATCAGGGCAACTCCATTCTTTCCCCAGTTTTTGAACTTGCTCTGAGTTTGATGGCCTCAGGATTCGGTCTGGTTTGTTCTGGTGTCCTAAAGCATTTCTAGATCTTATTTAAATAGATGACTGATGGAATAGTCTGACCACTGCACAGCATAGTAATTAATTAACTTGTTGATAAATGCTGCGTTCTATGTTTCCTACCCCTAAGCATCTCTACACAGGCCTAGCTTAATGACATAACTGTTGACTGTTCATGCTGGGCTTGTCTATTACACGCCACAGCTATTATTATATTGTTATTTTTCTCTATAGGGTATGGTTTAACTCCTTTTGTTCCCTTAAATTTCTAATTCCCACTTTTTCCATTTTGGAAAGGCTTGTCCAGTCAGTTATTTGGTTTTTGAGTCTTTCTGGAGAGCGAAGTTTGTAATGTGGAGACTCATTTCCAGCCACTGCCTCTGCCAGAATCACCACCTCAGAGCAGGCAAGGATGATTATTACAGACGCTGTAACACCTAATGTAAAGTAATAATATTAAAGATAGCTCATGTGTATTGAATTGTTCTTTATGCTGGGCATTGTAATAAGTGATTTAAAAAGCATGACCTCAGTTCATCTTTACCGAACCCCTATTTGGTTGAGATTGTGTACTTTGCCCAATCATACAGGTGATAATTGACAGAGCTAGGACTCAGGCCTGGGACTACTGAATGCTGAATGAACTTGGGGATTCTGGGAGGGCCATCTGTCACGCTAGTGCCGAATTACATGGGGAGAGTACAAACATTGGCTCTGTATCTAGAAAGTCAGCAGAGGGTGTTAGAAATCATACACCAACCTGAGAAGCTGGAGAGTCAGGTGATGGCAGCAGTACCATTAGCAAGGCTACAAAGGAAGAGAAACAGAACTCGCTAAAATACAGAACTGAGTCAGTCACTGTATTTGTGTCACATTAAGATAAAATTATAGTCTAATCCACACCTTGGGGGCATAGGATGAGATAAAGTCAGAAGCACGACACAAGTTTACAAAATTCACTATTTTGGCTGTTTTCTTCCCATCAATTAGTCTCTCGTCTTCTAGTCCAACAGTCCAGAGCCCCCACCTCTTCGTCTTGGACCCCAGTAGCTCTTTTTCCACTCTACTCTGGTCTCTGCCTCATTCCCCACTAAAAGTTACCTCCTTGAATTCCATCTCAAAGACAAGGCGTACCCCCAAGGGAGCTGGTGAGGAAGAGTGATTCAGAAGTTCAGGACTATTGCCTAGTTCCTTAGAGTAAGGTAGAGCGAGGGACATTTCAAGGCCAACCACATCATCTGCACCTAAAGTCCAAGGCCCCTTTTATAGTGGGAAGTTCTGGGACCTGAGGCTGAAATCATCTCATGTAATTTTTTTTTTTTTTTAATTTCACCCAAAGGGAGTGGACGATGAATACTATAAATCTATCACATGGAAAGATGAAAATAATTCTCAAACAGGTTGTTTCTTAAAAAAATATTAATGTTTAGCACCTGACTACTCATTGCAGGAGCCCTAGGGAAGGAACTCACAGAGAAGTGTTATTATATGAGTGTAAGAAATGCCTGCATTAGCATCTTGGCATCCTGTTAGTTTATGTAACACTAGATTTTTTAGGGTTTCAGGGACTGGAAAATAAAGTATGAAAAAAGATTTGAATGAAAATTACTTCATATTGATTACACACACATACACCCCCCTCTCAATTAGATTCTTGGAAAGCATACTTGTACTGAATGATACCTGTAACTGTAACTGCAGTGTTCGGTAGTCACAGGCTGACTAAATTTTACCTGCCATCGCAGATGAGTCCTTTAATGGCCACAGTAACTCAGTAGACTCTCAAAAGCCACGATAACTGGAGGGTTGAAAATTTGGCATCCTCAGATGCCAGGGTCCATTAGGCCAGATGGGAAGTCATTTAAAAAAATCTGTGGTTTCAGGGATGTCTAGTTTGGTTATTTTTACCTCACAGGGCAGAGGTAGCACCTACCATATGAGGACTTTAGGGGTGTGCAAACTGTTTAGCTGTTGGTCCCCCCACTTCCCCATGCCTCTTAGACTCTGGGCTTCTCAAGGACAGGACTGAGTTTTACCTTTGTGTCTCTAGCACTTACCACTTTACCTGGAACATGAGCCCCTCAGTAAACATTTGTCAAACAAATAATGGAAAATAATGAATGAACTTTCTACCTCTGTCTCTGTCAAAATTATACAACACTAATTGGCTTTTTAAAGGGATATAGTTCTCTTACCCTGTATCTGCTACACTCTATCAGTCTAAAGACACCAAAAGCATTTAGCAGATATGTTCTGCTAGAGTCATTTCCAGAAGTAGCCTTAGGCTCTGTCCATTTAAAGTGAATGTGACCTTCCTAAGAGACAGAAACACTGA
This sequence comes from Pteropus medius, assembly GCF_902729225.1. NCBI lineage: Eukaryota > Metazoa > Chordata > Mammalia > Chiroptera > Pteropodidae > Pteropus > Pteropus medius. The sequence continues at coordinate 2,391,802 of NW_024351735.1, forward strand.
ATTTATTTCAACTGAATTGCCAAGTAGGAAGAGAATGCATCCAGGCTGTGTCAACCAACTAATTAACATAAAAGATGGATTTATACCTATGCTTCGGGACCTCTAGAAGAAAATTTCAGTGCAGATTCAAGTTGCTTCTAGCATTCTCATGAGAGGCACTTAAATCAACCTTCCCAAGCTTGAGTTGTCACTTTATTTATCCTTTGTCAGCCTCACTGGAATATCTTTTGATTACAGATACATTTTATAGACTTCAGGTAACAAACCACCTGAAATTGGTCTGAAACACTTCTATAGAAGGGGCTTTGAGCCCCTAAAACTTTACTTGAAAACAAAAACAAAACCCAAGATAGGCAAAGCTTAATACTTGGGAATTTTAAATGAGAGAGAATTTAAAATTGGCAGAAATTGCAAATACCCCAAATCTCATGATCCAAGTCAAAGCTGTCAGAAATAAAGAGTTTAGAAATAATCCCTGCTTCACACTTTGCTTTTTTAGGTTCACAGAGTTGGGGCAGGAGACACAGATAACACCTATACGATTTTCTGTTCGTTGTTGTCAGGCCCTGAATTTCCTGAAATTGCATGATATTTTGCAATCTGAGTGATATATTATCAGATCTAATCTCTTCAGGTGGGCAGAGCTAGAAGTAGTATGCAGCCCCTAAGCCTGACGTCTGGGGTAAGCTCTAGGGACTTACCCCTAACCTCTTATTGGACTTCTGCTCTGGTTCCTGGTATATCAGTTTTTAAAAAAATTTAGATATAATTGACATAAAGCATTGTGTAAGTTTAAGGTATACAACATGTTGATTTGATGCATTTATATATTGCAATATGATTACCACTATAGCATCAGCTAACACCTCTATCATGTAACACAATTATCACTTTTTTGTGTGTGTATGGTGAGAACAGTTAATATCTAGTCTCTTAGCAACTTTGATGTTTACAATACAGTATCATTAAATATAATCTTTATGATCTCCAGGACTTATTCATGTTCTAGTTGCAAGTTTGTACCCTTTAATAACAGCTCTCCAATTCCCCCACCTCCAGCACCTGGTAACCACCACTCTATTCTGTTTCTATGAGTTTAGCTTTTTTTTTTAATTTTTATTTTTTTTAGATTGCACATATAAATGATATCATGAAGTGTTTGTTTTCTTCTTGTCTGGCTATCTCACTTAGCATAATGCCCTCAAGATCCATTCATGTTGTTGCAAATGGCAGGATTCCTTCTTTTTTTGTGGCTGAATAATATTTCATTATAGATAGAAAGATACCACAACTTCTTTATCCATTCATCTACTCAATTTGCCTTGATTGTGGAGCAAATCCTAATGTATTTGCCAAGACCTTGCCATTTGCTGATCCCGGATGTCTAGACCTGATTCCCTCTTTGTCTTCACTGCCTGGAGTCCTGTTTTGAAGAAGATGGGCTCTCTTGGCTCCCAGAACTCGCTGCCCACTCGGTTGCCAGTAGTGGCACTGCTCAGGGTCTTCAACCAAGGGGAGAATTGATACTTGCTTGCATGGTATCCACATTTTCACATTGCCTTGAATATTGTAATTGGGTTGGAGGTCACTTTTCAGACATCAGCCACAAAGCTGAATCAGGCTCTTATGCAAAGCCATGCAATTTTTGCCTCTGCAGTCTTTGTCATCCCTTGTAATCATGTCCGCACATGTTGTGATAACAGCTCTCTGTTTGAATTGGGAGAAACTAATGAATAAATGAGGTATTTTGATTATGTACCTATTTCGGTGGTCTTTACCCTTCCCCGCAATTATTATTTTTTTAATCACTGTGGAGAACTTAATTTTTGTTTATTTGTTTAAGCATTTTGCTAGTTGTTGTAAAGAGGGATCTGCTGTTCTGCTATAAAGTTGCCCAGATGATTAATCAAAGCCAAGCTGACTGGTCTTTCATTGGTAAAGTTTAATTCTTATGCTTTTGTCGTGGTTCCAAATGAACAATCCATCTGAAACAAAGAAGAGTTGGAAGTTCAGGTTGAGGGAAGGAAATGGGGTGGGGGGCAGAGTGGAGGTCAAACATGTTGCCAATACTGGACTTAATTTGCCTGACAGGAGAGCCATGGCTGTGTGTGACGTGGGCAGAATGAGTTTTAAAAGAAAGCAAACAAGCGGAGACACAATTTGGGAGATTGAATTTGGTTTTATTTGTTTTGCGTGCAAAATGAGATTGCGTGAGAAACAGAGACATTATCCATGAAGAATGCTAAGGTAATTTACTTTGTTTCCTTCCATCAGTTACATTCTGTGAGCTCTGAGTGGAATTGCCTTCCATTGAGTTACAATAGTCGTTGCACTGCCAGTCTCTGTAGAAATGGCTCTCTAGGGTAATTTCATAACCTGCACTGACAAAAATATAATTCATACTGTGCTGCCTTTCATGGGGGCTTAAAAAAAAAACAAAGCTAGTACCATTTCACAGTTATTTTCTTTAAGTTTGACCAGCGAAAGGGAAATAGATTTCTCCTTCTCATAAATTATAAAACCAGTAGACTTAAGGGGGAAAGGCAAAATCAGTCTTCTCAGCCTTGTAGAAAAAAAAACTTGAATTACACAGGCCATAGTTTTCTCATATGAAAAATGGCAGGATTGAACTCAATCATTTCCAAGTGAAATTTCTACCTCCCAAAGTCTCAGAATCTCTTTTTTCCTGGAAATGTGACTACTGAATGAAAAAAAATAAAATTCTCTGGAGGCTTAAAAAAATTGAGGTATAATTGACATACAATATATTAGTTTTTTGATTGTACGATTTAATGATTTGACATTTGTGTACATTGTGAATTGACATTTGTGTACATTGTGAATTGACATTTGTGTACATTGTGAAATGATCATTGCAACAAGTTTAGTTATCATCTGTCACCATACAAGTTAATGCACTATTGTTGGCTATATATAGCTGTATATTACATCCCTATGACATTTATCTTATATCTGGAAGTTTGTACCTCTTGATCCCTTTCACCTATTACCCTCTGGCAACCACGACTCTTTTATCTATGAATTTGGTTTTGTTGCGTTTGTTTGTTTTGTTTTGTTTTTTAGATTCCACATATAAGTGAAATCATGCAGTATTTGTCTTTCTCTGACTTACGTCACTTAGCAGAATACCGGAGGCTTTTCGTTAGATGAGAATTCCTCTACTGCAGATGGCTTCTGTCAGATTCTGGCTGACCTACTTCCTCTGTGTGTTCTGGCAGGAGTGATGGAGATGAAGATCTAGAAAGAAGAGTGCCATTCATTTAAGGAGACTTTGGGCTTACCAGAGGATCCCCTTGGCGGCAGGTGGGGGGACGAGAAGGTAAAGAGTCAAAGAAGAGCCCACAGTTCTATGTGGCTGAGGACTAGAGCCAGGGCACAGGCATCAGTGAAATTAAATAATGGGAAAACACCCCCCAAAAAGATGAGTGGTGACAGGAACCAGGAGATCTCATGAGTGAGACCAAGGAATGATGTTGAAAAAGGAGGCAGTGTACTGGTCTGCCTTTGTCACCCCATTTATGTGTGACCCAATCAACAGCCAACCAGCAGGAGTTCTGCTCTGTGTGTTGACAGGAGATTATTACTGAAAATAGATGACTGTGGGGTGGCATGGGGAGTGGATCCATCCTCCTGGCTCAGCTAATTTATTCCCAAGGGCAGAACCTTCTCTTTGATATCTGGAATTGTTCCCAAGCTGCATATTTCATCGATCCATGAGCTCGTGGTATTTGCCACTCTGTCTCTCAGGCACCTCTATTTCCAAACAAACCTTACACATTCCCTTCTCTATCAAGGTATTTAAAATCTTTGGCAGCCCCAAGCACTCTAACTTTTGGGTTCTTTCAAGCATATTATAATAATCCGTAATTTACTTATGAAATTGGCAACCTGTTTAATTTACATTTGGCCGTGCTGTCTCAATAATCAGTTGGCAGACGTGGAATAGCTAATGTAACATGCACATTATTTTCAGAGATCATAAAATTTTATGGATTATAAATTTAACAACGAAAGAGGGTGACATAGTGTCATTTCACTGAGTATTTACTAATTTGATTTTTAAAAAATATTCTAGGACCAAATTTTCTTTAGCACATGGAGCTCGTCAGTGCCCCTTAACCAAAGCTCACCAGGAACACAGCGATATTTGAACAAGTTTGGTTTATTTCTGCTTGCATTGAGGGAGAATATGCACCATGGGGAACCATGGAACATCTCAATAGAGGGTGATAAAAAGGGCCTCTTATAGGATTGGGCTGGTGTTATGTGACTCGGGAGAGAGTTCAGGGAAGTGGGGTTTTGCTCTGGGTTGGATGTTGTCAGGAAGTAGAGTAATTCTGATGTATTTTCTGATGTATCTTCATAAATCTTTTCTGGAAGGAGGGCATGCTAATGGAGGCTAACGTGGTAATTGGTAGAGTAGCCAATTAAAGGCCACTCACTGGGGCCTATCCATGTCTGGTCTGTTCTGGCCTGGACAATGTTCGTGCATTGTCTGTGTTTTGACATGATCGCAGTGTGGTCTTGTTTTCGTCTTGATCCATCCTTCTTACACAGTGGCCTTCTCTGATGCTGTTCTGTGAAACGATTTATGTACAGCAGGAGAACGCCAGGCCTAGCTGATAGCACCAGGCCAGCTGCTGAATGTCTTGGGCTGCGTTTCTCTTTTCCAAGCTAAACATTTTTTCAGATCTCAAGCATTTTGTGAGCCTCTGAAAAGTGTCTAGGCTGTGAGCTATAAACACTGTGTTAGTAGTACCTGCAGGATAAAATGGCTTTGTTTCCTTCATAGGCTCTTTCTTAGAAGGAAGGCCCTTCTGGTATGTGCTTCCTTTACGCATACCTTCTGTGACTCGCTGCATGAATAAGGAGGATTTGAAACACTGCAGGGAGAACAGGTAGCAGGTGCAGGGATGCCTTGCTGTATACTCACCGGGAGGGGGCAGGAATAATAAGAGTTGGTTTTCTGTGTGGTGGGAAAAGTATGGCCCTGGCCGTGGCCTGGTAGATCCAGTGGGAGTAGAAGGTAGTTTAATGGAAGCTAGAATTCGGCTTAGCTATTTATAACATCAGGCAAAACTTTTTCTCTGTTGTTATCTTTTGTTTTGAAAGAGAACAAAAGTCCAGTATGTTTTTCCATGTCATAAAGCATGTCAAAACGTTAAAAATCTGATCCTTGGTTCTGGATAATTTTTTCCACTTATTTTTTTCTCCCATTTATAACTTCTAGAAATTACCTTGTTTATACTACTTGTTGTCACTTTTCCCATCCTCCACTTTTTATTTTGAAACTTTTTAAGCCCTCAGAATCATTGAAAGAATGAACCCAGAGTACTCTTTACCAAGATTCACCGAATGTTAACATTTTGTTACATTTTCTCTTTCTCTGCTAAATCATTTGAAGTTTCAGACATTATGACATTTTACTTCCAAATACTTCAGCATGTTTCTCTTAATAACAGGGTCATATTCTCCTACATAATGACAATGGTGTGTATGTAGGTATGAACACATGTGTTTGTGGAAGTACAGTATAAAGATCTTTCTTCTGAGCCATTCGAGGGTGAGATGTCAACATGATGCTCCATCACCCCTGAATATTTTACTGTGTATTTCCTATAAGCAAGGATAGTCTCTACAGACCCACGATATAATTACTAACATCAGAAAATTAACAGCAACCTATTACTATCATCTAATACTCAGATCCCGTTCAAGTTTTTCTGGTTGTCCCAATTATGTGCTTTATAGCAAAAGGATCTAGTCCAGAATTGCTGTTACATTTAGTTGTCATGTTTCTTCGGTTCCTTCAATTTTTGACAGTTCCTCACTCTTTCCTTGACTTTCATGGCTTTGACACTTCTGGTGTTTACAGGTAAGTTATTTTGTGGAGTGTCCCTCAGTGGGCTTGTCTGATGTTCCTGACTGGAGAAGTGTAGGATACGCATCTTGGGCAGAAATATCTCAGAAGTTGCGGGGCTCTCCTCATTGTGTGCTGTCGGGTGGGCATCATTTCAGTTTATCCCATTACTTATGCCATTCACTTTGATCATTTGGTTAGGCTGGTGTTTTCCAGGCTTCTCAAAATTAGATGTACTCTTTTCCCCTTTGTAATTAATACATTTTTTTTTAGGGGATGGGGAAATACTTTGAGGCTATTTAAATATCTATTCTTTATCAAACTTTCAATTCCTTTCTTTTTT